>NC_048595.1:134755459-134901339 GCF_003668045.3 Cricetulus griseus | reverse complement strand
ATTTCAAAATATTACAAATATACAAGTATATTTATGAAATTGCCATTTCTAATTTTTCCAAAGTATAATTCCAATCCATCCACACTAGAAAGGGGAGAAGAGTTTAATTTATTCATATAATCTGATATCAAACAAGTCTGAAAATGAACAGAAGATTGTTAAACACAACAGTATCTGACTTTCAGAAAAGCTTACAGTGTATAGATGTGATTCCATATTGATGAGGTTCAAAAAGAGTAACATATCAATTCTGCATGGTATTTCTAATTCAAATCCTACATAGTATGTTCACTTTTAAATGTGCCAGACTCAAGATGAATCATCACTGTACTTCTCTGTATATACTAGTCTGGTAGTACATACAGAAGTGTTTTTCTGAATATTAGGTCCTGGACTTTAGGTGACATGTTCAGTCATTGTCTTTCCAGGTAAAATTAATAATGATGTGTAAGCATGTTTGTGTGTGGGGGGCGTGTATGTGTGTGTAAATATACTTGGTCTTGAAGTCTGCTCTTGTGTATGCTAAGCATTCTGCATGAGTGAACTATACAGACCCAAACAAAGTTTGTAAAATACTTTCTGAGAAAAGACTGATTTGTACATATTCTTATTACTATTTTTAATCCATTGAATTGATTCCCATGGAGTTTATTAGTTCAATGGAAATGATTACTTACTGTCATGTATCACTTAATTATAGAATCTGAGCAGCTAAATGTCATACAGGGTTATTCTGGGACTTAAAACATAGTAGAGTTTTCCCATACATATTAGTTGCTGTCTCCTGCTTTTTTTCTAGGATTTGACACCCTCTAACTACAGTCCAAATTATCCTATGTACTCTCTGGACACCAACATGCACATGGTGGGCAAACATATACTCAAGAACACTTGCACACATATGTGTGTACATATGTATTTATTCCAAATAGAGTGTAGACTAACCAATAAATTATGAGATATTTCCAACTCTCAGGATTGTAAAAATGGTTTCTCCTAATAGCTACTTATGTGAGAGTACATAGCATGTTTTTATTTCTGAGTCTGGGTTGCCTTGCTCAGAATGATTTTTTCTAGTTTCATCCATTTGCCTGCAAGTTTTGTGAGGTCAGATTTTTTTACAGCTGAATGAATACACCAATGTGAAAATGTACCACATTTTCCTTATCACTTCCTTAGTTAAGGGAAATGTTGGTTATTTCCAGGTCTGAGCTGTTATGAATAACGCTGCTGTGAACATAATTGAGCAAGTGTCCTTGTGGTATTATTGAGCATCCTTTGGGTGTATGCCCAAGATTGGTATAGATGGGTCTTCAAGTATGTTGATTTCCAATTTTCAGAGAAGGTGTAAGATAACTAATCTGCAATCCATAGCACTAGGAAGGCTATATAACAGGGAGGGTCCAGAGAGTGTCAGTGGCTTAGCAAAAGGCCTTGAAGTAATGAGAGTGAGTGAGAGAGAGAAAGAGAGAGAGAGAGAGAGAGAGAGAGAGAGAGAGAGAGAGAGAGACAGAGAGAGAGACAGAGAGAGACAGAGAGAGAGACAGAGAGAGACAGAGAGACAGAGAGACAGAGAGAGACAGAGAGACAGAGAGAGAGACAGAGAGAGAGACAGAGAGACACACACACAGACACACACACACACACACAGAGAGAGACAGAGAGAGAGACAGAGAGAGAGACAGAGAGAGAGAGAGAGTCAGTAGCTAAGAGAGAGGATCAGTGGCTGAGTGAGATACCAAGAAGCATCTGATGTAGCAACTTCCCAAAACAATATTAAGAAGTGCCTCTAGGCACACTGGGAGCCAGCATCAACTCTGCAGTGAGCCTAGGTCGTGCTGGGAGACAGCATCAGTGCCAAGACAGGACATGGTAATAGCAGTGGCTTCCAGAAACTTTTTGAACACTTGAGCCTCAGCCTCAGCCTCAGCCTCAGCCCCATCCCTCCCTACACCTGGATAAGTGATTACCACAGCCATTGCACCCCCTTTAACCTGGAATAGTGACCATTAGTGTCGTGGCCCTCCCCATAGCAATAGGATAGACTATCTGAGCCTTGGGGCCATCTACACCTGGACGAGCAATCACCACAGGCTCAGGCCTGCCTGCACCTGAAGGAGCTTTCAGTGGAGTCACAGACCCCAACTGCACCAATTGCAGGAAGGTGGATCACTTGAAGTACAGCTCCAACTGCACCAATTGGAGAGAGAGATGACTGGACAACAAGGTAAGAATACACTCGACAACACAAAGAGCAATACAGCACCACCAGAAACTACAGCAACAAAACCTGAATGTCCCAATGCATATGAAGCAGAAGAAAATGACATTAAAATATCTTTATGAAGATGATTGAGGCCCTTAAATAGAAAATGAAAACTCTCTTATAGAAATGGAGAAAAAACAAACAAAAAATTGGAAGAGATTGACAAATCCCTTTACTAAAAAAGCAATCAAACAGGTGAAAGAACTGGTTAAAGACTTAAAAACTGAAATAGAGGCAATAACAAAACACAAACTGAGGGAACACCAGAAATGTAAAATCTGGGTAAACAATCAGTAACCACAGATACAAGTATAAACAACAGAATACAAGATATGGTGAGAGAATCTGAGGCATTGAAGATACAATAGAGGAAATAGATACATCAGTCAAAGAAAATGTTAAATGCAACAAATGCTTAACACAAATTATCCAGGAAATCTTGGACACAATGAAAAGACCTACTCTAAGAATATTAGGGTTAGCAGAAGGAGACAACCAGCTCAAAGACATAGAAAATATTTTTTTTGTAAATCATAGAATCAAACTTTCCTGACCAAAAGAAAGGCATGCCTATGAAAGTAGAAGAAGCTTACAGAACACCAAATAGACTAGAACAACAACAATAATAAAAGACAGTCTTCTCACTACATACTAATCAAAACATTAACATGGAGAATAAACAAAGAATGCTAAAAGCTGCAAAGGAAAAAGACCAAGTAACATAAAGTCCACATCCTTGCCACTTGTTCTGTTGATCTTTGCATTTCCCAGATGGCTAAAAATGTTGATCATTTATTTACATTACTTCTTAGCCATTTGAGTTTCCGCTATTGGAATTCTTTGCTTAGATATGTAACCCATTTTTAATTGGGTTATTTATTTTCTTGATATATAGTTTCTTGAGCTCTTTATATATTTTGGGCATTATCTCTCTATGGAAATTAGGGTTGCTAAAAAAAATCATTTCCCATTTTGTATTCTTCCACTTGGTCATAATGATGGTGTCCTTTGCTAGGCAGACATTTCTCAGTTTAATGAGGTCCCATTTATTAATTGTTGGTCATAGTACCTGTGCTAATGGTGTTCTATTAAGAAAGCCCTTTCCTGTGCTGAAGAGATCAAAGCTATTCCCTAATTTCTCTTCTTTCAGGTACAGTGTTTCTGGTTTTATGTTGAAGTTCTTGATATATTTTTGTTTGTTATTAATTAAATTTTGTAATTTACTTCATATATGGATCACAGTTTCCATCCTCTCCTCCCTCCCTTCTTTGTCCCCCATTCATTCCTCTTCTGTTCCTCTTCAGAAAGGGGCAGGCCTCCCAAAGGTATCAAAATTTATGGCATATTAATATAATAGGAAGGCTAAGCTCTTCCTCTTCTATTAAGGCTAGGCAGGACAACCTAGTATGAGGAATACAGGTTTGCTAAATCAATTAATCAGGGGCTCACTTAAGCAACAATCAAGAACCAGTATGAGCCTGAGCTAGGTTCTCTGTGTTTATGTTATGGTTGTGTAGCTTTGTTTATTTGTGGAACGCTTAATAGTGGAGTCTGACTCTTTTGCCTGCCCTTGGGACCTTTATCCTCCTGAGTTACCCTGTCCAGCCTTGATATGAGGGTATATGATTAGACTTACTGTAACTTGCTATGTCATATTCAGCTGATATCCTTGGAGAGACTGCACTTTGTTGAAGGGAAAGTGAGGAGTGGATCTTGGGGATAGAATTGGAGGGATAGGGGCAGGGAGGAGTGGAGGGAGGGAAAACTGTGATCAGAATGTAATATATGAATGAATAAAAAAGGTCTTATGACAAGATTACACAAGGTGGAAGAATGTAGGTTTTTGTCATAGATGAGAAACAAGTTAAAGAAATATACTGTTATCAATTAAATGCAATAGTGTAGGTATTAGAATTTTTTATCTAGAATTCTTAACCAGAGCAAGTAAGCAAGAACAAGAAATATTATGCACTTAAATATCAGCAGAAGAATTTCATTGTTTTCTAATGACATTGTGTGTCTCTAAGAATGTGTGTGTAATTTTAAAATGTCTACCTAAAATTAGTTTGAGATCATTAACACATGACATTTGTAGTATTGTATTCTAATCCTGCCAGAAACACTGAAATAAATGTGTATTTTTGAGATATTGGTTCTGTTATACTTTATTAATGGCTTTGGAAAATCCTAGTGACAACAGTGAATGCATTCTACATTGTTTCCAGTACTTTTAATATATTATTTAAATTAATACTCAAACCATATACAAGTATGTAATAGAATAATAATAAAAAAAGATATTACCAGCAGGGTAAAGTGGTATAAAACTATGAGGTGAACTGGGTCAGGTCACAGAAGAGGAGGCCTGGATTTAGATAACTGAATGTGTTCTCTATAAAACCCAAGATTTAAATAACACTGAAAATTCACACAGATATTTGAAGTATACATATAAATTTTAGAAGTAAATAATGCATTTGGCAGAGAAGAGGAATGGAGTTTGCAGGGAAAAAAAACAAGTAGAATGAAGATTTCCCAAAATGTTTTGACTTAATATTCATATAAATACTTTACAAGTCTAATCTTACAGTTATAATTTCTATTCACTGTTTAACTGTAGCATGGTGGGACTTAGTACATGTTAGCTATTTATTTTGTTCAGCTTTTCCACTCTATGGAACAACTGTCACTCTTTTATTCACAACATGGTCACCAGCTATCCTACTACCCCTTGGCTTACATTTCCACAATAGTTTCTAAGGAAGAAATGATTTATACAGTTGTCTCTAAACTTTACCAAATGCTGTGTCAGTGGGACTGCATGGAAGTGACTCCTGTGGCATATTTATTAGTAGATTATTGCGTGTTCTTTCACCACTGACTGCCACTTCTGAGGAAGTAGAAGCACCCATTTGGAGTGTTGAGGTACTGGATAAGCCATATGCTTCTTTATCTAGATATAGGTATCAAACAGTTTCAGTAAAAATTCTCTGTAAAAATGAAGAGTTTCATGTAACACTTACTGTAAATTAAGTTTCAACTTATCCTCTCCAGGATGTGACCTTTGTTCTTTTGTGTCTGGTACAGTGTATATTGAGTTGCTGCATGGATTACTGGGGGCATAGGATCATATCTATTCATTATCACTCCTTTAGATAGTAATAAGAAATTGTTAGTAGGATGATAACAGATAGAGTATCAGAAAAAATTGTCAACATTAGTCTTTGGCTGCACATTATGTCTTATTGTTCCAACATGGTCCCTCAGTCTGAAACTGTATTGGTAACAACTTATCACCCTTCTCACCAGCAACTCTGGTCAGCTGTGGTTTTATTATCTGCTCAGTTCCACTTTTCCACTCTGTCTTAGACATGAGGAAACCCCTTAATTTCAAGGTCTGTAATTTTAGACACTTACAAGACCAAAAACTACTTTCAGAGAACCTATTTGTGATTATAAAAAATACATTCATTTATGTCATCATTGATTAGTATCTGTATTCTTTATGAAAATAAAGTCCAAATGAACAATCATCTCTGCATTTGATCATGATTATATTAATCAGTTGGCATGATTTAAGTACACAAATTTGAATATATAAAATGTTAAAGTTTATTTAATTTCAAGGGATACCTTATATGGAATTCTAAATTCCATAAAAATTTATGAAATTTATTAGGTTTAGGTTAATCTTAGCCAGGAGGGACAAGGTGTTTTTACTACTGGAATAGATGCAACATCAACCCCAAAAATATTAACACAAATACATTTTATTCAGTCAAGGTCATATAGTTACAAGCTGAAATCTTGGTTTCATTGTTGCTACTATATTATTTTCTTACAAAAATGACTTTAAGTGGTATTAGAAATATAAATTCATTTTAATTGAATTATCACATTGTCATATTTTATTTTTGTTCATGTTGTGGGAGTAATGTAATGGCTCATTTAATATTTACTACAAACTTTGGGTGGCTTTCCAAATCCTTATCTACTGTCATTTAAAGAAAATTTAAATTTAGTTTTCACTAAACTAAAGGAGTTTTGAAAATAAAATTTCAGTCTTTGTACTTCTCATAGTTCTTTTCCTGTATAAAAGGGCAATTAAGTAAACTTGTAAAACTGGTTTTATAAAAGCAAGAGAATCTTGAATTACATTTACATATTTACTGCTCACATACTGCTGTGTTGGTAATGGCAAATGCAGAGTTTATTCAAATAGTTGTCTTTGAAGCACATGTGTGGGGTCAAAGAATATCCAGGTTGTTCTTAGCTCCTTAGAAGACACTAAAAATAAAATAAAAAATTAACAAAGATTCTACACAAATGAAAATTATAGATTGGTTCCTAAAATACCCTTGAATATTATACCTGGGCACTCATTATATTCTACTCAACAGGTTGAAGTAGCTCATCAATGTGATAATTATAAATATATATAAATAGAAAAGAAACTTATACCAGGCTTCTCTGGAGACTATATTTATAGTCATGCCAAATCAATTATATTAATATAAACATTTGCAACACACTGGAAGACCAATGTCACACAATTTCAATTTTATGTGTAACCTGGAAATGATGAACTTATGGGAACAGAGAGCAGAATTGTGGCTATTAGGCTTCAATGTGGGTCTTTTAACAATGGGGAAACGATTGGTTTAAGGATATAAAACTGCAGTTGGATAAGAGGCATGGACTCTGTGATAACTTGATGTCTACTGAGAGCATGATAAATATGGTTGATAACAATATGCTATATTTTAAAAGTTGTGAGATAGTATACTTTAAGTGTTTTCAAAACAAAAATGAAGAATATGTGTGATATATCATGTTAATTGGTTAAATTTAGCCATGCCATTGTGAACATAGTGTATTATGTACCATAATTGTGCATGACTTTATTTATGAGCTAAATAAATGAATGGAAAAAAGAAAATGTTTGGAATTGGTGAGTAAAAATTTAACATTAGCATTAGAAAATACAGTATACTTAATATAACATATACAAAGAAATTAATAGTTAGCATTATTAAAACCCCTCCATGAGGGATTATTGATAATTAATGTTCTTTAAAGGAGGCATGTCATTGCCTTCAGTTCTGTTGACACTAGTAAGTTGACCTTTATCCAATAAATTTCCCCCACCCATTCTGGGGCAATAAACTTCAGTTAAACTTAGTTCGCCACAAAAAAAATGGCATAAAATATAGTAGTCAAATTTGGTGAAAAGAAGGGTTCCTTCAGGGAAGTTAAGCAGTGATAAAAGTTACTAGTGAGTAAAAATGAGTAAAATTCATCACAGAAATGTATAAAACTGCCAAAGATTTTAGTATATATAGAATAACCTATATTGTAATTGATCTTGACATTTAAATTTTTATTAGTTCTTTTATTTTTAAACATTATAATATAATTCCATCATTTCCACCTGCCATTTCCTCCCTTTAAATCCTTCTGTATACTCTTCTTCACTCCCTTTCAAACACATGGGCTCTTTTTTAATCAAATACACATAAATACACACACACACACACATGATCATACAGACTTTAAAAGCAATTAGGAATATATATTCCTAAGTAATGTGTGTGTGTGTGTGTGTGTGTGTGTGTGTGTGTGTGTGTGTGTGTGTGTGTGTGTGTGTTCAGAGCTGACAGTGTCAGCTCTAGTTGGTATGTTCTTCCCTGAACTCTATTTCTCCCATTCTTGGCATTGCTTAGTTGCCTGTGGACTTTATGTAGTGTTGAGGGTTCTTGCTATCTCCCCTGTCCACTTTAGCATGTGCATTGTTGTCCTTTTTCAGCTCACAGTTAAACAGTCTTGTTAGTAAGACTTTATGGATCTATTTTCTGATATTCCACAGAGACAATCTCACTGCAAACTCACCATCATCTGCCAGTTAAAGTCCTTCTACCCTGCTCTGCACCCTTTTCTGTAACGTTCCTTGAGCCTTAAGTGCAGGAGTTGTTTTTTAAATGTATGCATTGGGACTGTGTTTCACCAGCCTGTAATTTTGTTGGTTTTGCTTATCTGTAATGATCTCTACTTACTGCAAACTTAAGTTTACTGGATGTAGGGTTAGTATTACACTTCCCTGTGGCCATAGGAGCAGATATTTAGCATGCAGTTAGGGATTGTGATGCTTTAGCAAGTGGTGGTTGTAGGTTCTCAATTTCCATGACTTTACTGGCCATTGGTAGTTGGCTAGATTTCCAGTATTAGGCATGACCTCCCTCTTACTGATCAGGTTTTAAGTCCTACAAGGGAGATGTCAGTTACTGCCAAGTCATGTGTGCCACTACTGAACCCTTAGAATGGTCTTACCATGTGGACCCTTGATATAATTTATAGGCTTCATAACTGACTAGGTTTGTCAGATTTTGAGCCATGAGTGGGCTTTCTTCATACCCAAACCAATGTTTTCAAAATGAAGTGCCCATCTGGATGTCTCCATGTGTGTATGTATAAATCTTTCAGACCTTTTTGATTTCCTTTTAAAAGGAAATTTTCTCTGCATTATCTTAACTTATATGACACCTATTCCTAAAAAACACATTATTCTCTTTAGTTTAAATAAATAATTTCAATAGGATTTATGTATTGGTTAACACCAGTTCTGCCATTATTTTTATACTTAAAAACACAGTACATGATCCGCTAAGATCCATTTGGAATATGGGGATAGAAGATTGTCAGAATATATTCCATATTAACAACCAATCGATCAAATTTGTTTCTCATTATTAAGCTTTGAAATAAAATGCATTAGCCTTTGGTAATTTGAACTAATGTAAAATATTTGATAGTATTTCCTTTCTCCTTTTCTGAATTTGACTTCATTAGCATTAGTTTTTCAATTCATAGGGAAATGATTTTATAGTTGGGGTATGACTTCCGTGGTTCAGAAACTTATCTAATTCTGATTATTCCTAGTTTTGTAATCTTGACTCTTGACTGTCAATCCTATTGTCTGTAAATGTGATGATGAATTTTACCTGACTTAGCTGTTTAAGGTTAATATAATAGAAATAAACCTTTGACAAAATATAAATGCTCACCAATTGTGATGGCATTAACAATTCTGAAATTATTCTGAACCATTTTTAATTAAAATATTTCATATGTACTCAATCCAGTTCTTACATTATAAAGCTTAGTTTGGTGGACTCTAAGGATGATGACAGAAAATTATAACATGTGATTTGAACCATGACTAAGTATAGCCTTTAAAGCAAAAAATACAAGGCTTTATACAGAAAAGTGCTAAATTCTGTAGCTCATCCATCTTCAGCTTTATATACATATTGGTTTCCTCACTCATAACAATGAAAACTTGATGTAAATTACCCCCACACATTGCACATACACAAGTAGAAATTTACATGGGCTTGTCCCTTTGTTTCCAGAGGGAATTGGATCTAGGTCTCCCTGCGTGTAGCAATCAATGTCTTTGACACTCCCATTTTGTCACACAAAATGGCAAAATATTTACATATGTGTATGCCTATTTTTCTGTATGCTTAAATCTCCTCCATATAGAGTAGAGTATCTATTATAATATAAATTATATTTAAAGGTTTTAAATATTATACGTTTAAAAATTAATGGCAAGAATAACATCTGGGACTAGCAAGGAAGCTCAGCAAGGAGAGGCGCCTTGCCCCAAGCCTGAATAGTTGAATTTGATCCTTGGAATCCACATGGTGGAAGGAAAGATCTAACTTTGACATGTTTTCCTCTGACCTCCACATGTGCATAATAGTACAAATACCACACACTAATAAATAAAAGCACTAAGTTTTTAAAAGTATGCATTTTATGTATTTTCATTACAAATACAATTTCCTTTTCAAATATAATTTACCAATTGTGTTCAATTTGCAGAACTTTGAACCAGGAGATGGGGGAGGTTAACAGTATATAAAACACAACAGAGGGCAAAAACTAATTTAAAAAATAGGAAGCTAGATGGTGATCATGTTCAAGCCTAGAAAAAAGAAAGTTTGGACAATCTTGAAGGAAGAAATTACCTAAAAATGCAAGAAATAAAAGAAAAAACACTAGGAAATGAGCAACTTTTGTAATATTTAGCATTTATGTGTCCATAGAAGTTGTCTGTATCTTGCCTTCCTGTTCCTCATGTTTTCTTTGCTGGTCAGGACTCTTGTTATGAATCTCCATATTCTTGTTCAGATCTTCTCCAACGAGCTGACCACTGGAGCAGCATATACCCCACAATCACACCAGGATTATGGTTTACCAGTGTAGTTCCATAGCAGACAACTCTATGTCTTTTAATGTAGGGTGATGGCTGGACAGACAGATGATGGGTATTGGACAGATGGATGAATAGGTATTCAGACAGACTGATGTTATTAGTAGGATGATAAAAATTACAAATCACATGTTACAAACTCTGATATCAAAATGTAGTTGACAATTTTCAGCCATAGAAACTAGTATTACAACAGATTCTGTTTCCTCTGCAAACATAGCACAGACCCTTCATCTCAATACACAAAAGCAAAAGCTCAGAATTAGAGAGTGTAACATTGACTCCTCCACACACCCTTCTAGACTACCTAGACTGCTAAAGCAAAATGCAATAAGCTGCTTGATTTAGTCCAGGAGAAATATACTAACCAAAATTGCAGAGGCTTTTAAGTACAAGATCTCTAAATATTTTTAATAAGAGCACAGGCCCCATTACAAAGCGACCTTCACAATGTAATCACATCCCACAAATTCTCGTCCTAAGCAACATTCCTGTGAAGATTACATTTCAATATATGACTTGGGTAGGAAGTGACAAAATTGAAAACTAATTAGAAGCATACACCAGTAACAGACACTGCTATTTTCATATGTTTGTGAGTTACTTAATTTCTTTTTACTTTTTTTTTTTTGAGACAGGGTTTCTCTGTGTAGCCCTAGCTGTCCTGGAACTCACTTAATAGACTAGACTGGGCTCAAACTCAGAGATATACATGCCTCTGCCTCCGAAGTGCTAGAATTAAACACATGTACCACCATCTCACAGCAGTGAGTTAATTCATTGCAAGTAATAGCACTTTAATGGGCTTGTCCTCCTAAAGGGCCTGTGCTTCTTTAAGTCTACTATAACTTTATACCTTCATTGTGTGACAAAAACATTTCTTCTTTTTTTGTTTTTTCGAAAGAAGTAAATATTCGTGCAACCAAAACTAATTTTTTTCATATTTTAATAGTACTATAATACATTCTATAATATATGTATGTATGTTATTTTCTTCAAATTACTTGTATATTATTAAATATGTGGGCATATCCAAAGGATGAAGATGAAGTGAGAAATTTTTGCTACTCTTCAAATGCTGCAAATTAATGCAAACATAAATGGAAGATGATACATATGAGTGTGGATAATTAAATATAAGCTTTTAAAGGAGATGAAGCTTAAATAAGAAGCAATGGGAAGCATACAATGAGAGGAAAGCAACAGTAATGGAAAGGCTGGAGAAACACTGTCACTAATGAGATTCACTGAAAATAAGATCGATTGAATGATGAGTTATGAATGGTACATAGTTTAGCTTTGTTTAATATTTGTAAGAATTAAATACTTCAAAAACTTAATGATTTCAAAGACTTCTTTGATGTCAGAGCACAAGGAACTGGAGAAAGTCCAAAGAAGTGAATAAAGACTTCATAAAATCCAATTATGTTTTTCTAAAAACAAAAGAAAGCCCTTTCCAGATGTACTTAAAATTTTTAATAAAAAAGCAACCTAGTTGTACAGACTTGATTTGTTTTCTTATTTCACTTCAACCATTGAGGAATAAATGAGGATTATTCTGAAAATTAGTATTATATGAGCCAATATTACAAATGAAAATTTCAAATGAACTTGAGGTAGCTTTATATTCCCTCCCTTAAGAACAAAGCAATGATTAAAAGACTTTCTAGATGAAATGGCAAGAAATTGATCTTAAAGTGATAGCTATTGGATATTTAATATATCTTTATGTTTTCAACTATCAGAACAGTTTTTTTTTCATGAATAGATGTAGGCCCAATACCAAGATACTTTGGTAAATTATTAAAATCTTGGTATAAATCTGTGGAAGGGTGTAGGTATTTTTATGTGTAATAATTCTTGAAATGTCCGATTGATTTTAATGGAGCTATTGAAAGTAATTTGGTTGTCACCCTGAACAGATGTAAAGTTGGCATCAATAGCTAACACAAACTTTATTTGCAAAGAAACCTTTCAAAAAAGAGAAAAACCTTCATGTCAGACAGAAGAAGAGGCATTGGTACCACAGGGCCAGATGGCATGATGGTGAAGGAAAGCAAGAGAATTTGCTCTTTAGCATCCCTGTTCAAACCAGAGAAGAATCAAAGAGAGGAGAATTTAGATATGAGTAACTCACAACACTTAATGAAAATGGTTTTGAAGAATGTTTTCCAGAGGAAATGTTCTGTGATAACTTGGAAAAACCCCAATTTTAAATCCCTGCTGGGAGTCCACGATCCAAGTTGCTTGAGGTAATTAATGTCACTTTCACTGAGTTTTTCCGTCAACAGTTCTTAAGTGACACCAGTTGTGTGCAAGCCACCTACTTCAGGATCTTGGTGGCATAACATTATATCATGTCAGGTTTCATATTTATTTTCTTATGTCTCAGAAGTTTTAGTGTCACTCAGTTTAACTTATGTCATGATAAAATTCTTAGAACTTGTGTCTTGAATTTCATAGATATTTTGGGGAAAACCACTTTTTAATATCCTACAACATAAAGGGAGTTATGATTTCATCATTTGCTAGTAATCTAGCATTGTTGAAGTACTCGAAATATTTAGTGTTTTAAGTATGGTACACAGAATAGGCAGCTGCAGGCACCTATAATAGGAAAGTCACCATTCTGTCAGAACTAAGGAGACCTGCTGTGTCACCAAATCAGCTCTGGCTTCAAGCTTGAAAGTCCCCCACATCCTGATCTATTAGTATAGTTTTTGGAAATTATTACATTTATTTTCCTAACCTTTACTAATTGTTATTGAGCATTGTTTTTTTTTCTTTTTTTTTGAATCTCACTTATTTCCTATATAGCTTCTGGAAATATCCCTTCTCCTTTACCAGGAATGTTGTATCCAGCTGTCACTGAAGAACAATCAGTCAGATGTGAAGCAGGACCTCACACTTTGCTGTGTGTGAAACTTAACATCTGAGTCCCACTTTACTAAAACGTTAAGTGATAATGAGGGTGACAATCCTAATAGTAAAGGCAGTAATAGATGATAGCTTTTTATCATTTTTTAAAATTTAAAATACTTTTCTCGTATTACATACCAATCCCAGTTCCCGCTCCCTTCCTTACTCCTGCTCTCCCCACCTTCACCCTACTCCACTCCCTCCCACTCTGCAGAGAGTATAAGGCTTCCCATGGCAAGTCACCAAAGTCTGGCACATCACTTTGAGGCAGGAACAAGGCCCTCGCCGCTATACTTAGGCTGAGCAAGATGATGGTTTTAGTATCTGATAGATTCATGCAATTTCTCACTGTCAGCTCTTGTTAAGCCACAAAACATTTGCTCTCAGTGCTGATCTTCAGGAAGCATGGTGTTCTTGATTCATGTGCCTTTGTAGAATCCAAGAGGATCCTTCCGGAAGTCATTCACAGTGCTTTCACTATTCAGACTTCATTCTTACAGACATACTTCCTAATACAATTCTCTGTGACATGTATAGCATACTGGTTACCATGCTATAGAAGTTTTCTTGTTTGCAAATTTTGGATAGTATTATCTAGGCAACAGAATTGCTGTAAAAGTTTGAATGAATATGTTTGGCGCAAAGATGCATTCTCTGTCTCTCTGTCTCTGTGTGTCTGTCTTTCTGTAACTCATGTGCACATGCACACACACACACACACACACACACACACACACACACAGAGAGAGAGAGAGAGAGAGAGAGAGAGAGAGAGAGAGAGAGAGAGAGAGAGAGAGAGAGAGAGAGATTTATTACTTGGTTACTTGGTTACTCTTAGAAGATCATATGCTCCCATTTCCATCTGGCTTTCTGTCCCTGACCCTTGTATGTATGCCAAGGTAGGTACTTACCAGTCTTTTGTTGTCAGGTATGTCTGAGGTACCCAAATCTTGTAGCCAAAGTCTTCAACATAGGCTCAACTCTGAAAAGTCAAGAGCGTAGGGACTGTATTCTCTAATGTGAGTAAAGTAGACAGTGATGGTGCAAATTTTGCCTGATAAGGGATGTCAGTCAAAGGTGAGTACATGACAATTTACTTTAACAGTTGTGGTGATGGCAGGATGAGTTGCTGTCCATACGTGATAAACCTAAATGAATTATGTGGTCTGCATAAAACGTGTGCAAGTTAACAGTAATGATAGAAAGTAGAGAACTGATATTGTAAATAGAGGAAATATATAATTTTACTGCATGTAATCCTATAGTAGTGCTGAAATTACATATATTTGTGTTTTATTACATTAGTCTATCATTACCTAATAACTATTCACTCTCTTTTTCTCCATATCATGCATATATACTGTATATTGGAAAAGTATTTTCCAATTTTGCTGGATTTAAGCAGTTTTTATGGTGTCCAATCTACATGGTATTGATTCAAAGAAAGGAGTTAATGGCTTTTGTAAAAGAGTCATTGTCTACTTGATACGAATTTGTTCCAGTAAAGCTAAGATATACCTTCACATCTCTAAATATAAATTAATGCAAATCAGAGAACATTAAATTTAGCCAAGGAAACAAAAGATAGAACTATATGGACTTTATAACATATATATATATATATATATATATATATATATATATGTGTGTGTGTGTGTGTGTGTGTGTGTGTGTGTATTTGTTGAGATCTTACTATATGCCAGTTGCTAATGTGAGCTCTTGATATTCTTTGCCAAAGAAAAGAAAGTTCTGAAAAGAGGAAAAAATGTGTCTATATAAAAGATAAGTGAAAATGGACAATCACAGGTGATTGCTAAATATTAATGAGAAAACTAATCAGGAGAAAAGGTTATGGGACACATGATAAATTATACAAGAATACAGGACAGATAACAATTATGCTTCAAGAAGAGATGTAATGTTATCTCCAATATGCTTGCTGAAGAGCGCAGTTAGTTAAAAATGGAGGATACTATACAAAATAGTGAAAACCTATTGGGGGACATCTCTGATAATGAGATGCAATAATTACTATAATATAAACTGATCTTTACACTCAAATAATCCATCTATTAAGGCTCACAAATATGTTTTCTCTACCAATTTTAAATCTAGACCCCCAGAAACATGGGTGTCAGTGAGAAGACCTCAGAAATCTATGAGGCCTCCTGTATTAGATCAGTACTTATCCCTAGCATAGGAATGGACTTTGGGAGCCCATTCCACATGGAGGGATACTCCCTGAGCCAAGACACAAGAGGGTGGGTCTAGGCCCTATCTCAAAGGATATGATAGACTCTGATGACTCCTATGGAAGGCCTCACCCTCCCTGTGGAGCAGAAGGATATGTGATAGGTAGGGTTTTAGTTGGGGGGGGTGGTAGGGGGGGAGAACTGGTATTGACATGTAAAACAATCTTGTTACTAATTCAAAGAAAAAAATCTGGAAAAAAAAGAAAAGAATGTTGGCAACTGAACATGGACAACTCTGCTGGAAGAGGAATTTAACACATCTTGATGTCTTCCTATCTATAAATGCTCCACTGTTGTATGTGGGTCCTTCTGGTTAGAAAAAAAAGGAAAGAAATGAAAAACACCTGAGATGTATTTTACAGACCCTAACACTCAGGAATATCTGGATCAGGCACATCTCTATCCTGGGTGCCCAACACTTCTCTCTGGATAGAGTACACTGCATGTGACTTCACAGTTGGTATCCTTTCCTCCTAGGGAGACCATGAGACATGTTTGTGTAAGGATTCACCTCTGTATTGTGAGAAGACAAGATTGAGTAATGAAATGAGGTTGCAGGTAGATGGAAGGTTCTAGAAAACTTTCTGCAAAGAGAAGCATAGTGGCTAGCATGAATTAGGTACTCTGTCAGCCGGAGTTCCAACTGTGTACCTCTCCTTTTTTGGTTCAAATGCTAAGCATGCAGTTCTGCTTTGCTGTCAAAGTACACTCTGTTTAAGGAAATAGACAACATGGCAAATGCTAACTGC
Source organism: Cricetulus griseus (assembly GCF_003668045.3). Taxonomy (NCBI): domain Eukaryota; kingdom Metazoa; phylum Chordata; class Mammalia; order Rodentia; family Cricetidae; genus Cricetulus; species Cricetulus griseus. The sequence continues at coordinate 134,884,875 of NC_048595.1, read as the reverse complement.
TTCAGTAATTAAATATACAAAATTCATGAGGGGGCAGAGAAGAAAAAGATTAAGTTTAATTTCTTAACAAAATCCAAATCTCAGTGTTTTAGAGTAGCCAAAGGATCTCTGAACTCACAGGACACTTTTTTAGTATTTGAAAATACTAAACAAGGGTCTTCATGATTCACAATTTAATTTTCAGCTTTACTGTTCCAGATAACTGCATGAATCTGTTCTTAATTCAGCTTTGCTCCGAGCAGAACACTTTAATAGTCTAGATCTTATCAGAGTACTTAACTAATATCGGTTGGGGGGATAGAAAATTATATTTTTTTCTGGTAGATTTGCATTGGACAGAGTGGTTACAGGCAGTGGCACATCCCTGTAATTTTACGAGAATGGTATTGCCCTGGCTTTCACTGTGTGATTGCTGGTTACCTTCTGTCAGCGAGCAACAGCCTCACTGCAAAGCAGGAGCAGAACCCGTCTCTTTGTCTCCGTGGTCAAATCAATTACTTCTTAGAAAGTCGGCATTTCCTTTTTCAGAATGACTATGTACAGGAGCAAACGCAGACATCAGAGATGTAAGTAGATGCTGACCCAACTTTCTCATATGACTGTGGTGAGAAAAACATACTTGATTTCTTAAAAGACTAATCATGACTCCTTCCGATAGATGCCGGGAGTGAGAAAGATTCTGTAGCTCTTTTAACCCTAACCTTTGTCTTTATCCCTGTTACATGCTTGAAAGATGTTAGGGGAGAGGGGATAAATTGCTTGTTACTATGGTAACCATTGGAAAGGTTTACAAAATCAACAGAGAAACAGATCCAATGCAGTTTCAGCCTAGCTCAGCAGCCTTCATTCATGCAGGGCGCTGGGCAGCTTTTCCCTTCTCAATGAGTGATAGATTTTTCGTTCTTGGAAGTCTATTGAAAGGTTTGAGAAGCCAGTGTAAAACTTCTATTCATGCCTCCAGTTTCAATTACAAAATCTCAAGGGAAAGAAAGCAGTTCAGAAGGGAGGAGGGATAGTTAATTGTGAATGACAAGGTGAATATTTAATAGTCTATGCGCTGCAAAACTTCTTGGTCCAGAGCATGTTTGTAACATAATCCACTATGGAAAGCATTTCAGAGGGTTAAAAGAAGTCATCTGAAATACTCCCAAAGGAGCCGAGTCTCACTTAAAAGGAATGAAGCTAAGTCTACAACATAGATGATTATGAAGCCGAAACCCTCAGGATTTAGCTGAAAGTCGAAGACTGACAATAAAACTGTCTCATGGCAAATCAATATACTTACCATGAAAGCCTTCCCAATTGCATCTTTCTCTAGTAAGTCAAACTTTCTCAGTTATCTTTTCTGTTGTGGAAAGTAAATATAATCAGTGAGCTCCAAATGGCCTGCCACTGACTCTGTTTACCATTCCACACAGGTAATTGGCAACTTATTCTTCAGTAAAATCTGTGCTTTCTCATTCTTCATTACAATGTGTTTAGATGTTATGGAATTATTTAAAAAGCAGAAAGATCAGCAGAAGCAATTCAGCTGTCAAAAATCCAAAGCCTGATAAAAATGCAGTGTTGTGTCTCATCATTTAATATTTGCTGTATTTAGAACTAACATTGTCCTTGTTCAGTGAAGTTTCTTGAACCCCTCATACCTCTGAATGCTAGGGCTGTCAGCTTGATACTAGTTCTTTCATGTAATCAAGATATAATATTGGAATCTGATATATCCTCTTCATAAAAATGATTGGTGTGAAGTCTACAAATATATTGATGATTAATTTCCCTGTGATTTCCTCCTATAAGAATGAATATAAATTATGCATGTGTTTGAAATCCATCTCCTACCTCTACTCTTGCATCTTTTATACACCCCCTCATTTTCCCCCTTGAGGGTAATCATCCCCTTAATGCACATAGCAAATAAACGATTCACAGAAAAATCACACTCAGTCTTTCTCCCGCAAAAATGTGCTTGCCAAAGTCTGCGATTAAGCAGCAGGAGGAAATTGTGAATTACAGGAGACAAACCAGGAGGTGTATAATTATATAGGCATGAACACAGTAGGGTGAACTAAAATGCTGTAGCTTAAAAATATCTAAGGTGTTTCTTACGTTCAATTGTATCAGCTAACTGCATTATGTTCTATTAACTGTTTCTATTTTCTAATAATGTAAAATATGAGACACTATGGATATAATAAAATTAAAATGTATAATAGTCTAGCAATAAAAGCTAATAGAATCCTTAAATGAATTTCTATCTTTAAAAAGAGTATTTGTAAGAGGAGAATGTAATATGACTATTTTTCAACCAATGTGTATAGAAGGTGTCTAAATCACCATGCAGCCAACTTTCAGGCCATTTCCCTTTCTTATATCATTTATGTGTGTTCCTGGTCATATAAAAAGCCTTATACCCCCCCTAAGGTAATTGTACTCCAATTAAGGAAATAATTGTACACTTAACCAAATTTCACTGTTAAGGAAACAGGGTATTCTTGTGATCCTCATTTAAATAAAAATAGTTAATAAATCAACCTCTTTTTATCATTTCCTAAGGATTTTTTTGTAATATTTCTCAGTAAAATAAATATAAAACAACCACCTTTTAATGAAGTCAGCAGGAGGAATGGAAAGGTGCACTTGGCCATGCCAAGGCTTTGAAAAACTGGGAGAGCAAAGAAACTTGTGAGAGAGGATTTAAAATATCATTTGCACTAAACCTTTGAAGATCCATGTGGGACTTTTAAATCAATTCCTCATTCGCATCTGGATTAGCTAGTTACAATTTTTTGCACAAGAGGAGAGGTGCAGCTCTTTCCTTGATTCTGGAGCAGTTCCATTGGAAAATGCCCACCCTCAGTGCTCCCTCAATGGTGCCCACCCTAAGTACTCCCTGAATAATGCCAACTTCTTGCTACACATATGTAAACCAGCTCTCAGAAACATGATTTTCTGAGCAGTTTTTGAAAATATTTACACGTGTCGGTGCTGGTTTTTGTGGGCAAACAGATAGATCACTTTATGGAAGTCTCATACTCAGTATCTATTTTTAAAAATTAGTCTGGTAAACTATGACTAGTATGTATGACTTTTTAACTTTCATTTTCATATTATTTTCTTATATTTTCTAACAATTTAAGTTTAAATTGTGAAAGATACATGTTATGTATAAACAAGGAATACCTGCAACTCTTTTACTGAAACCCCAAATGACCTTGAGAAAGTATCTTGGGAACCTCGTGGAAGACATATAGAGATACTTTCATAAAAAATGAATGTGCTTTAGAAAAACAAACTTAGAGGTAAACAAGTTCAGAATCCACTTACATGTTATAGAGAATGCTCAGAACAGGATAATCCTGTTTTTATAATCTGTTACATTTTTTTTTCTTTTACCTAATTGGAAGATATTAATTTTGTTATTTTCATGGAACATTTGGGTGGGCTCACCTTCCTTGTCCTTATGCCATGTGACTGGCTACTCTTATGTCAACTTTACACAAGCTAGAGTTATCTGAAAGGAGGGAACCTCTATTGAGTAAATATGCTCATAAGATCCAGCTGTAAGGTTTTTTCTTAATCAGAGACTGAAGTAGGAGGGCCCTACATATGGTGTCTGGCACCAGCCCTGTGCTGTTGGTCCTGGGTTCTATAAGAAAGCAGAGTGAGCAAGCCATGAAGAGTAAGTCAGTAAGCAGCACCCCTCCATGGCCTCTGTATCAGCTCCTGCTTCCAGTTTCCTTCCCTGTTTCAGTTCCTGCCCTGACTTTCTTTCATGATGAACAATAATATATATTTGTAAACCAAACCCTTTCTTTCCCAATATGCCTTTGATTATGGTGATTTGTCCCAACAATAGGAACCTTAATTAAGATACCAGGTAATAATTGGATGTGCTTACTTTGTGAGCTGAATAACAGTCACCACAGTTCTTTGTAAATAATCAAGCCCACTATCTATCAGGGTGCAATTTCTTCTGTAACTTGTAAAGGAAGATCTTTTCCAAGGTACCTTCCTCCTTCAGTTCCTCCACCACATGGGCCTTGCATTGTCATTCTGATCTCATTTATTGGATGGTTCTTCTTGACTGGAATAGTGGTTCTAATCTTGTAGGCTTTAGATTCAAGAGACCCCAAAAAATGACTGCAAGGAACCTTAGAACCCACAGCAATGTTGATTATTGTTTGCCAAATGAAGAAAAATACATATGTATATACATATACATATGTATTGTATGTGAATGTACATATACAATAGATGTATATAACTATTTGAGTTCTAAAATAAATTAAATAATGAATTTAGAAAAATATTGCTGATATATATATATATATATATATATATATATATAATCAAAACATTACACTGTCATACTGTATTTCAAAAGTACATGTGGATACTTTGTTAATAAAAATTACTTGTAAAGTTGATACTACATTTGTAATTGCTATGCATCCCATACCTTTATGTAAAAATACAATTATATCAGAGGCCAATATTACATATTCAGTGTTCAAAAATTTCATATTCAGAAAAATAGAAAACTACTGAACTAGAAAATACAGTTATGCAAATTTACAGAGTAGTCATCTCACTATTTATGTTCTGAAACTATCTACACATAGTCTCGTCTTTTGCAGACTAGTTGATCATACTTCAACCTAAATTAAACCTCCATCTCCTAGTTTAGCCAGCTCCTTTTTGACAGATGACACACACTCCCTCTCTCCATGGCATCACCATATTTCTTCCTGTTGACTGTTGGTATTCATTTACGTTTGAATATGAAGATAACTTGTCTGTTCATAGTGTAATCCAAACTTTCATGTAAGTTTGTTCTCCTTAAATTCAAGGTCAAATTTCTCATATATTTTTGTATGATATCTTGGACTTTTATACTTGATTCCTTCTTTCTGTCTTCTATGTAGGAAATTGTCTCTTTATATCAACAATCTTTTTGTTTCTATATAGGTATTTAAAAATTGGAGCATCGTTAATGCATAATTGTTTGGGGGTGTTTAATCATTCAAAGATTTGTATTTAATCGTTTATTACTATTCAGACATTGCTCTAGTATTAGGGCTATAGCAATCTAACATATTTGGTTTCACTGGACAGTGGAAGAGGATGTATAATTGAAGAAGTCATATGTGAAAATATGGTATGGAATAACAAATGAAGGAATTTTAGAAGGTGGAATGAGATACTTGCTTTGTGTGTATAGTTATGAAATGCCACACTGAGTAAGACAGCATCAAAATAATATAACTGCAAGGATTCAATGAATGGTTCTCCTTTCTTCTGCATAGTTCCATGATGCATGCAAGGATGTATGGAACAATGTGAGTGAGAAAGTTCCTGGGGAATTTGAGATACTTGATGACTGGAATTTTGTAAGTAAAATGAGAGAAAATAGATGAAGAAAAAAGTGTCAGGACTATAGGACAAATAGATAATCCTAGGAACTTAGAATTTACTTAAGTGCATTTCACTTGTAACTGAGTAAAAACATATTCTATATCTATGAAATTTTAAGACTGAGCATCTCTACTTATAATTGACTTCTGTGATGCAATTTTCTAAAGCACAGAAAAGAACCATTTATTAAAAAAAAACCCAGCATAAGAAGAATGGTACTTTTTTCTTTATACTTCACAATCAACTGTATATAACCAGAGATCAAAAATATATTATTTGATTGGCTACATTTTTCTATTCTTCTAAATTTTATCCTTATTCATATATTTGTATTATTGTAATATTAATCCATGTCTGTCTATAAAGTCTATTATAGAAACTGAATTAGTAACTTGGTAGAACTACTCTAAGTCATCCTGGTTACTAAAAGGATCAAAGAAGCCTGTTGCTAGTCTCAGGTCAAACTAAACTGGTACCTTTAGAAATTGAATTTTCCCAATTGCCAGTTCCATATTTATTGCTGCATTAAGTTTTAGAGGGTCTTATCATAATTATTTAATGAGATTATTTATTTCAAATTAACAATATAAGGTTATTTAAAACTAATATTTATTACTAGTGATCTCTATGATGGTTAGGTAATTTATTAATTATTAATTCTCAATTATTTCATGTATCAAATAGTGATATTTCTTTACACATCTAGTTAAAGATATCATAAAGATATATTTAAAAATGTTTTTAAGTTAACATTACAGAGATGATTCATTTGAGGCTTAACTGATAAAACCTCTTGAGAGGACCCTGAAAAATTCAAATCTTTATTTCTCTAGTATTGATATTGCTGACATACAAAATTTCTCTAGCCTGTTTTTTTCTCAGTATTAATTCTATAACTGGTATGGATTGACAGTTTTCAGCTTTATAGTTTCCTCCATGGGATTGCATCTTCATTGATAGAATTGAGATGGCCTTTTGAATATACACACTGGGACTCTCAATGCCAGCCGTGAAGTAGAGATGTACAAAGCCTGACTAATAATTTCCCTGATACAGATTTACCTTATGTAAAAATGAACATAGTATGCCTCATGCTTATCCACTGGTTTTTTACAGGCTTTAATCAGTGGCTGGTTCTGCCTATAGTAATACAGATTTGTTCTCTCTTTCTCCATCTGTCTCTCTTTCTCTGTTTCTCTCTCTTCCTCACTCCTGACATCTTCCTCCATTCTGCCTTTGTCTCTTTTCTCTATTCAAGAATGCTTCACACAAAAGTGACTCTTATTGATGGAAAACACTTTACATTTGCATAATTTATCCTCTCTAATATCCAAAATCAACTCAAACCTCACACATGGCCTTCTTTTAATTTCCCATGTCCTAAAACTGTGTTCAGTACCTAATCCCAAATTTACATGAAAATCATGACTTTGGCTCTTCCCTCAGGTATTCAGGTTCAAGGTCTCAATAGAATGTCGTTTACCTATGGAAGAAATGTTGCAGTTAAGAATAATATGCATGAGAATTTACTAAGAACAAATTAAACACATGAAACAAAGTAAGCAAATGACAAATTGAGAACGGTGGCAAAAGCAGAAATCAACACAACTCTTTTTTTTTTTTTTTTTTTTTTCTTGGGGATAAAGGTCTTTATTCAACAAAGTTATCTTACTTAGTAACAAAACAATAGGAGGTAACAATTCCCCCAAAGATCTGGAACAGTATCCACCCCTGGCAGACAGTATGGCCTGCTAAAAAATCAGCTGCAGCCCAGGGTCTCTAGTGGCCACTTAAAGGTCATAGTTGGGGTTCTTCCGGAGTATAACAAAACCTTCCAGAATGGGGGTAACAGGAAGAAACTCCTCAGTGGCTAATTCTGCCCGTTCCCCATGGGCCAACAACACTGGAGTTGTGTGTGTCTGGAACCCTGTGATCGTTTTAGGCTTCCCAGCCTGGCCCACCACATCCACTGCCTGACCCACACGGACAGAAACTGGCAATGGCCGCAGTTCCTCATCAAATGTAACCAGCATTCGGGGCTGCATGGCAGCCACCAGCCCATACAGTACGTAGTGTGATTTGCCTAGAATGATGTTTCGGACATCCAAGAAGGAAACGAGCACAGTGAGCAACCCAGCCACCGCTACTTGACTCATGAGCTGCCGATCACTGTGGTAGGGGCAGAGGGTCAGGGTACCCTTCCCTAAATGTGTAAGGCCCTGTGCCAAGCGCACCATGAAGAGGTTATTGGGGTCCTTGGCATGATACTGGGCTAACTGACGTAACATTGCAGCCAGACGAGCATTATTGGTACCACTGCCCACCATGCCCATGGCAAAAATGGAGTTATAGGAAACTTCTGGATCAGCATCATGAGAGAATTTGCTCAGAGTATCCAGGATGTTGAGTCGTGGATTTGAAACAGAGATTAGTGCCAGTGCTAAGGGTACAGCCCGCCTGAGGGTCGGCTCCCCATACCTCAGCAAGTGACCAAAGGTTCGCAGTGCCATCTCTGCACCAATCTCTTCCCCCATGGCAATAAGCGCAATCCCTAGAACAGCTACTCCCTGATGTGCTCCCATGTCAGCAGGGGCTTCCTTCTTGTCCTTGTCCTTCTTTTCCTTCTTGTCCTTGGACAAGGAGGAGGACAAGGTCAACACAACTCTTTAACAATCTATAATCTCTCATTCAGAAATATCTCCTCCCACCCCATGTTTGTCTCTTTCTCTGTGGATTTATTTACTCTTTAGATGTGTATAAGCTTTTCAACTCTGGGCAATCTCATCTGTTTGATACGCATTTATTATCTGTATTTTTGTGGCCATGCTACAAATCTATAACTGAATAATGTCAAGAAATCATTCTCTTATATTTTCTTCTAGTGGTTTTAACAATACAGATATTAAACAAAATTCCATTTGACAGGAATTTTGTATTTTAAATGATAAAAGTCATAAGGCACAAATATCTTATTTAATTCTTGGAATAAATCAAGTTTTACCAAAATTATTTATTGAAGAAACTGTCCTCTATCCTTTGTGTGTTCTTAGCACCGTTCTCAAAATCAGTTAACCATAAATATGCGGATTTATTTATGAAATAACTATTCGGATGCACTTATATATGTTTGCTTTCTGTTAATTTATCTAATAAGTTTCATTTTTTTACTTGATGAGATTTTTATACATGCACAATATATTTTAACCCTTCATTCCCACACTTGTCCCCTCCCCTCCCCCATCTTTTTCCCAACAATTTCTACTTCTACTTTTGTATCTTCTAAGCTAAGTAACCTTTTTGTTGAGACAATGACCTTCAGTTAGGGTTATTTATAGGAACATGTCTGAGAGGTTGTCTACAGGAGCTTGGATGCCTTACTAGAGGCTACACCGCCACAGAAAGTGTCTCTGGGTATTTGCCACTTGCTATTAATTATATATAACTCCTCAAGGAGGGGTGGGTCACATGAATCTTTCCCTTATGTCAGAGTGATGGCTGGTCCGATCTTGTGCAAGTAACCAGAGCTGCTACAGGATGTGGTTTATCCAAGCCACACCATGCCCAGAAGTCTGAATACACCCCACCACCAAGTCTCTCACTTCTGTTCTATCTTCCACAATATTCTGTGAGCCTTGGAAGGAGGTGACATGGATGTTCTATATGTTGCCAAGTGTCCAATAGTCATTTATTTTCAGGGGTCTAATTGGTTGTGAGTCTGAAAATTACTGATGATTACTGAAAAAAGAAGCTGGCCACAGCTGATGGAAGCCCTACACTTGGGGTGTGAGCACAGTGACTCAGAAGGCAGTATGATGGGCCTTTTAGTAAGGTCAAAATAGAACTTGAAAAGTCCATTAAATATAGCAAAGATATAGTGAGCATGTGTTGTTAGTGGACCACACAATTTGTACTGGAAAAGTGGGTATGGCATAATGAATTTATAGAAGATTAAATTTAAGGTTATCAGGTTTTAAACACTCTAGTAAGTTCTTAATATCAGAAATACCAATAGCTTAAAGTTTCAAGATAAATAATCTAATTGAGAAAAGCAAGAAGAGGAAATTTTTATAAGAAGATACATGCAAATAGTCAATGGATGGATGTAAAGAAGTGTTGATCAACAATAACACTGAAAGTGAAAATAAAAACTATAAACAGATGCTGACTCACAGCTGTTACAATGATAATTATAAAATAGATAAGGGGTAGCAAATGATGAGGCTAAAAATGCAAATGGTTTATCCATTTAAGAAAACAGAATGTTTTTTTTTAATGAAAAGTAGAACTACAAATAACCCACCAGTTTCACTTTCAGATATATACTAAAAATAAATAAAAAATTCTTCACCATAGCAGAGATATATACAATAAAACACATAGAAACAAGAAAATGTCACGTGTACATAAAATAGTATACTACTCTGCTTTAAATATTGGCAAGTTACATTCTTACTTAAGATAATATGGCAAAACCTGGAAGCTATTATGTTGAGTGAAACTGCTCATATGCCAAATATTTCATGATCTCAATTATGTGTGGGTTCAAAACTTGTTAAACTTATAGAAGCAGAGAGATTAGTATTTTGCTTGTCAGATCATGTACAAAAAGAGTCCATGAGAGGGTTGTCTTAGGATTTCTACTGCTGCCATGAAACACTATGACCAAACAACAGGAGGAAGAGAGTATTGAGGGAATATAAGGCAAGAACCTGGAAGCAGGAATTGAATCTGAGCCATGATGGGGTCCTGCTCACTGGCTTACTCCTCATATCTTGTTCAGCATGTTTTTTTATACAACTCAGGAAGTGGTATAAGCTGCCTATGTATACATGCCAATGAAAGGGTGGCACCAGTCATAGTGGGCTAGAAAATCTGTTATCAATCATCAATCAAGAAAATGCCTCATGTATTTGCCTACAGAACAACTTTACAAAGTGATTCCTTTTTTTGTTGTTGTTAAGATTCCTTTTCCCAGGTATGTCTAGGTTTGTGTCAATTTGGTAAAATGTAACCAGGACACAGGTATTAAAACAGCAGACCTCAACAACGGGGAGCTCTTGGTCCCCAGACTGATAACTGGGTTACTAGCATGGGACTGATCCAGACCCCAGGAACATGGGTTTCAGTAAGGAGAACTAGGAAATCTACAGGACCTCCTGTAGTAGTTCAGTACTTATCCCTAGCATATGTGTGGACTTTGGGAGCCCATTCAACATTGAGGGATACTCCCTGAGCCAAGACACACAGGGGTGGGCCTAGACCCTATCCCAAAGGATATGATAGACTCTGATGACTCCTATGGAAGGCCTCACCCTTCCTGTGGAGCAGAAAAGATATGTGATAGATAGGGTTTTAGTTGGGGGGGGGGAGTGATAGGGGAGAACCGGAGGGAGAGGAACTGGGATTGTCATGTAAAACAATCTTGTTTCTAATTCAAAAAAAAAAGGTACAAGATGCTACCATAAATCTTTCTGCCAAAAGCCGCTGAACCCCACTGCCATGTGGGTGGCTGGAGTTCTGCATATGAATAGACAAAATAATACACAGACTTATATTAGTTACAAATGCTGCTTGGCCAATGGCTAGGATTCTTATCTGTTAGCTCAGTCTTATTTATCATAAATACATATATTTTATAAGACTTATCAGACACCTTCCATTGGTGTCCTCCCATGCTGGAGGATCACATCGTGATTCTGGAGGAAAAGTGGAAGGGAAAAAGGCCACTTCCTGTTTGTCCTTGCTTAAATATGAGTCTCCTTGCTATGTGACTTCCTACCAGGATCACCACTTTTCTACTGCTTTTTCCAGAATCTTCTTTGACTCCTAGTCCTGTCTAACTTGCTGCCTCATTGGCCAAACAGTACTTTATTAAACAATCAGTAAGATAATCATAAACAGAAGTACATTCCCCATCAACATGATTTCAAATAGAAAGACTAAATTCAGATCTATTATAAAGCATGGTGACTACAGTAATAATACACTGTTTGAAAAATCTTGAGTATATTGTAAATTATATGACAAATATTTGTTAAAAGAGTATCAATTGCACCAGTTATTTCATTCACAATGTGTACATATGTCAAAACCTTTCATGATGTAACAGCATATCTTATGATTCCCATCGACTAAAAAGGCATAAAAAATATTCAGTGAAAATGCTCTCATGAACAAAGATTCTCTGATAAGTTTATAAGAAAAGATAATCATTTATCAGAATGATCAAAATAGATGGGAATTAAATTTTTATTCTCTCATCCTTGGTGACTTGATCAGTATTCTATTGCTGTGAAGAGACACCATGACCATTGCAACTTGGATAAAGGAAAGCATTTAACTGGAGACTGCTCACAGTTTCAGGTAGATAGATGATAAGTATGGTGGCATGCAAGTAGACATAGTATCTGAGAATGTACAACTGGTTCCACAGATAGCAGGAAAGGAGAGCCACTAGACTTAGTTTGAGATTTTGGAACTCCAAATCCAACTGACAATGGCATACTTTCTCCAACAAGGCCACACATACTCCAACAAGATAACAGCTCTGAATCCTTCTCAAGTTGTACCACTAACTAATGACCAAGTATCCAAATATATGAGTCTATAGGGGACATTCCAATTCATACCACCACATTAAACTACTTGGCTATTATAGGCTTGTAGCTATATATGGTGGTTTGAATACAAATGTCCCCCAAAGGCTTACAGAGACAGGAACTATTAGGTGTCACATTTGGGGAGTAGTTATAGCCTTTTGGAGGAAATGTATCAATTGGGTGGGCTTTAGATTTCAAAAGCATAAGCCAGGTCCAGTGGAGGTTCCTATTGTCTGCAGAGCTGTATATAGAACTCTCAGCTACCATGCCTTGCCCTGAGATTACCACTCCTATCATCTCATTCAGCATTAGGCTCTTTTTAAATATTTTTATCTCCTTGACACTGGACTTGGCTCCATTATAATTTCTGGTTCTCCTCTTTGCCTCAAACTTTAGTTTTCCTTTTTCAGTTTTCTCATTTTCATTATAGATCTGCCACTAATAACCCAAGACAAGTCAATTTTAGGCTGTCTTGAAATCTCCTCTGTCAACACTAGTAATACAAAACTCTTCAATTTATCCTCAGGCAGCATTTTTGAGCAAAGACAGAAAGAAATATTTTCTTCTCTAACATATCAGAATAAGTCTCCAGGCAACTACATAATATTTTTCTAAAACCTCTTGATCCAGACCCTCTTAATTCACATTGCTCTCAACAACTGTCTTTCACACATCTAGGATAGTCCATTAGGCACTACTTAAGACATTCAAAGGCTTTCTTAATCCACAGTCTCAAAGTCCACAACTGACAAGCAGGCCTGTTGTAGCAATACCCCACTCTCTGGTAACAACTTCTGTCTTAGTGTTCTATTGCAGTGAATAGACACATTGATCATAGAAACTCATAAAGGAAAGCATTTAATTCAAGCCTTCTTACACTTTCAGAGGTTTAGTCTACTACTCTCATGGTGGGGAATATGGTAGCATGCAGGGCGACACAGTAGCTGTGAGCTCTACATTCAGATTATTGGCAGCAGGAGGAGAGAGCCACTGGGCCTGGCTTGAGCTTTGTAATCTTCAAAGCCCACCTCCCAATAACATGCTTCTTTCAACAAGGCCATGCCTACTGCCACAAGGCATCTCCTAATCTCAAGTAGTGATCATAGCTGAAGACCAAGCGTTCAATTATATGAGCCTATAGGAGCCACTCCTATTTAAACCAACATACTTGGAGGGTCAGAAAGCAACACTTTTCCATTTTAAACAATGTTGTTATTATTGTTTATAATTTTATATAATGTATTTTGGAGTATTATTTTTATTTTTCATTTTTTATTTGAATTAGAAGCAAGCTTGTTTTACATGTCAATCCCTGTTCCCTGTCCTTCCTCTCCTCCCCTTCCCCCCACTGACTCCCTATCTTATCCTTTCCCCTTTCTGCTCCCCAGGGGGAGATTTGAAGATTCCATGGGGGATCTTCAAAGTCTGTCATATATAATGTATTTTGGACATATTCATCACCCTCTCTCAATTCATCCCATAACTACCTTCCACTTACTACCCACCTAGATCTTAATTTTCTCTTTTCTCTTGTTCCCAATGAGTTCATTTTGTTGCCCATCTGCTCTTGGGAGTGGAGCCTGCCTTGCTTAACATATGGTCTGTTTACAAGGGTTTACATCATTATATCATAGAAGTGACAGTTTCTCTCAGAAGATATTAAATGCTGATACCTTTTCAACTAGTGGTGAAAAATCCATGCCCAATCTCCCCATTCTATGCTTGGGTTTGATCTTGCTTGAGCTTTCAGGGGTCTTTTGCACACTGTCATAATTGCTATGAGTTCATATATGCAATTGTCCTGCTATGCTCTTTTTCATTTTATCCACTACTTGTGGATTTTACAAACTTTTATTCATATTCCACTCAGAAGAATCCTGACCTATGGGGGTAAGGATATGTCATTGATATCTGATTTATGGCTGAGCACTCTATAGTGTATTATTCTATGCATGTTGAACAGTCTAGAGTCTTTTGCCATCTACAATGAGACAAGCTTCATTGATGAGTACTTAGGAATGCTCTGATTTCTCAGTATAGCAGTAAGACATTAGGAGTAATTATAATGGTATATCAAATTCAAATAACAATAATAATAAATAATAATTTCAGGTTTCCCCACTAAAGTCTATGACATTTCTAACCTTGGTTTCTGGCCCCTTTATCAATGCTGGATATGGGTCCCATCTAATGTATCAAGAATTATATCCAATCATAAAAATATTGGTTATTTCCTTCCAGTAGGTAAATCTCATCAGGGAAAAAAACTATAACTTACAGAGTCACAGACTGATGAGTTGAGTGATTACTTTTCGTCTTTGTTTTATTACAAGTACCTATTAGTCCCATGAAGGCTAGATAGTAGGGAAGAAGCTTCCATGTGAATACTGGCTTGATTATGTGATTCAAATATGTGGTATCTTCAGCAGTAGAGTCCAACCATAATCTGGAAATTAGCCAAAAATACTGTCAGTAGACTGTAATGTTTTAAGGTCCTTGAGACCCCAGTAGTCAACACTTCAACAAGGATAACCCATTCTAGGCAAAATATTTTCTGAAGGGATATATTTGTACACATCTATATTCTAGCACTGGGGAGATGCTAGATTGGTTAGTATGAGGTGTCTAATTAGGATATACTTCCTCCATTAAAACATAACTTTCTATATATGTCTATTTATCTGTTTTAGGGAACTTTTGTACTAGAATTCTGCATGGCATTTTCAGAAGGTCTTTAGTGTTAGTTATTCCTCCTTATATTCTAGCCTCTTCCTTGCCATCTCCAGACCCTCATCATTCAACCATTACTGTCATTATTCCTCCAATTGTTCCACCTCCCTTCTTTTGAAAGACCTTCTTCCTCAAGTCAACTTATTAAATTTTTGATCCTCATGAGTATTCAAAATAGAATACATATATTTGAAGATTCAAGGCCAATGTCTAGAACTGTGATATAACCTGTGAATTTTATTTTCTGGATTATTTCACTAATGACATTATTTCCACCTCTATCCATTTACCTGTGATTTTCATTACTTTGTTTTCTTTTTTTTTAATTTCTTTATTAGTTCTAGTTAGGGAACGAACTTGTTTCAAGTCCCTTCTCCCTCTCCCTCCCCTCACCCCCATCCCTCCTCCTGCACCTCTAGCCCACCCCCCACCCCATCCACCCACCACTCCCCAGGCAGGGTAGGGCCCTCAACAGGGGCTCTGCAAAGTTCACCAAATATTCCTGTGCTGGTCCTGGGCCCTTCCACATGTGTCCAGGGCCAGAGTGTAACCCTTTATGTGGGATGGGCTCTCAAAGTCCCTTCTTGCACTAGGGAAAAATACTAATCCACCACCAGAGGCTCCCTGGAGTGCAGAGGCCTCCTTATTGACATCCATGTTCAGGGGTCTAGATCAGTCTTGTACTGGCCTCCCCGACAGCATCTGGGGTCGAAGTGCTCTCAATTGTTCAGACCAACTGTTTCTGTGGGTTTCTCCAACCTGGTACAGACCCCTTCATTCTTCATTCCTCCCTCTCTTCAACTAAATTCCCGATTTCAGCTCAGTGTATATCTGTGGATGTCTGTCTCTGCTTCCATCAGCCACTGGATGAGGGCTCTAGGATGGCGTAAAGATAAGTCATCAATCTCATTTTAGGGGAAGGGCTTTTAGGTTATCCTCTCCACCACTGCCTGGATTGTCACATCGTGTCATCCTTGTAGGTCTCTGGAGATTTCCCTGGTTCCTGATCTCTTCTCGGACCTATAGTGGCTCCCTCTAATATGGTATCTCTCATCCTGCTCTCTCTCCTCTATTCTTCCCCCAACTCAATATTTCTGCCCCTCCATTTCCTCTACTCTACTCCTCTTCCTTTGCTCTTATTGTAGCAGCTCCTTCCCCCCTACCCTCATGCTCCCAATTAGTTCAATGGAGTTCATGCCACTTCCATTCCTGAGGACCATTTATCCATTAGAGTCCTTCATGTTTCCTAGTTTATTTGGTGAAGAGGATTATAGGCTGGTAATACTTTGCTCTATGTCTAAAATTCATATATCAGTGAGTACATACCATGTTTGTCTTTTTGTGTCTGGGTTACCTCAATCAGGATAGTTTCTTGTAGTTCCATCCATTTGCCTGCGAATTTCAAGATTCCATTGCTTTTTTTCTGCTGAGTAGTACTCCATTGTATAAATGTACCACATTTTCTCAATCCATTCTTCAGTTGAGGAGCATCTAGGTTGCTTCCAGGTTTTGGCTATTATAAACAATGCTGCTATGAACATGGTTGAACATATGTCCTTGTTGTATGAACATGCACTATTTGAGTATATACCCAAGAGAGGAATGGCTGGATCTTGAGGTAGACTGATTCCCATTTTTCTGAGCAACCACCATACTGTTTTCCAGAGTGGTCTTACATGTTCACACCCCCACCAGCAATGGAGGAGTGTTCCTTTTTCTCCACATCCTCTCCAGCATAGATTGTCATTGGTATTTTCAATTTTAGCCATTCTGACAGGTGTGAGGTGGTATCTCAGAGTTGTTTTGAGTTGCATTTCTCTGATGGCCAATGATTTTGAGCACTTTCTTAAGTGTCTTTCAGCCATTTCAGATTCCTCTGTTGAAAATTCTCTATTTAGTTCTGCACTCCACTTTTTAATTTCATTGTTTGGTGTTTTGGTGGCTAGCTTCTTGAGTTCCGATATATTTTCGAAAACAGTCCTCTGTCAGATGCAGGATCGGTGAAGATCTTTTCCCATTCTATGGGTTGTTGTTTTGTCCTACTGACTGTTTCCTTTGCCTTGCAACAGCTTCTCAGTTTCAGGAGATCCCATTTATTAATTGCAGACCTCAGTGTCTGTGCTACTGGCGTAATGTCCAGGAAGCGGTCTCCTGTGCCAATTTGTTCAAGGGTAATTCCCACTTTCTCTTTTAGGAGATTCAGTGTGGCTGGATTTATGCTGAGATCTTTGATCCATTTGAACTTAAGTTTTGTGCGTGGTGACAGGTATGGATCTATGTGCAATTTTCTGCATGTCCGAATCCAATTGTACGAGCACCATTTGTTGAAGATGCTAGCTTTTTTCATTGTATAGATTTAGCACCTTTGTCAAAAATAAGGTATTTGTAGGTACGTGGGTCAATATCAGGGTTTTCAATTTGATTCCATTGGTCTATCTGTCTATTTTTGTGCCAATACCAAGCTGTTTTCAGAACTATGGCTCTATAGTAGAACTTGAAGTCAGGGATGGTAATGCCTCCAGAAGATCCTTTATTGTAAAGAGTTGTTTTGGCTATCCTGGGCTTTTTATTTTTCCATATGGAGTTGAGTATTGTTCTTTCAATGTCTGTGAAAAATAGTGTTGGGATTTTGATGGGGATTGCATTGAATCTGTAGATTGCTTTTGGCAGGATTGCCATTTTTACTATGTTAATTCTACCTATCCAAGTGCATGGGAGATCTTTCCATTTTCTGGCATCTTCTTTAATTTCTTTCTTTAAAGTCTCAAAGTTCTTATTGTACAGATCTTTCAATTTTTGGTTAGTGTTACCCCAAGATATTTTATGTTGCTTGTGGATATTGTGAAAGGTGATGTTTCCCTGATTTCTTTCTCATTGGATTTATCATCTGTATATAGTAGGGCTACTGATTTTTTTGAGTTAATTTTCTATCCTGCTACCTTGCTTAAGGTGTTTATCGGCCTTCGGAGTTCCCTGGTAGAGTTTTTCGGGTCACTAATGTAGACTATCATGTCGTCTGCAAATAGTGAAAGTTTGACTTCATCCCTTCCAATTTGTATCACTTTGATCCCCTTTTCTTGTCTTATTGCTATAGCCAGAACTTCAAGTACAATATTGAAGAGATATGGAGAGAGTGCAGAGCCTTGTCTTGTTCCTGATTTTAGAGGAAACACTTTGAGTTTCTCTCCGTTTAGTTTGATGTTGGCTATTGGTTTGGTGTATATTGCGTTTATCATGTTTAGATATGTTCCTGTTATTCCTGTTCTCTCCAAGATCTTTATCATGAAGGGATGTTGGATTTTGTCAAAGGTTTTTTCAGGGTCTAGTGAGATGACCATGTGGTTTTTCTTTTTCTTTTGTTTATATGGTGGATTACGTTGATGGATTTTCATATGTTGAACCATCCTTG
Organism: Cricetulus griseus; assembly: GCF_003668045.3. NCBI lineage: Eukaryota > Metazoa > Chordata > Mammalia > Rodentia > Cricetidae > Cricetulus > Cricetulus griseus. The sequence goes on along the minus strand of NC_048595.1, from coordinate 134,866,722 downwards.
CATCCTTGGGATGAAGCCTACTTGATCATGGTGGATGATTTTTCTGATATGTTCTTGGATTCGGTTCGCCAATATTTTATTGACTATTTTAGCATCAACGTTCATGAGGGATATCGGTGTGTAGTTTTCTTTCTTAATCATATCTTTGTGTGGCTTGGGTATCAAAATGATTGTAGCCTCGTAGAAAGAGTTTGGCAATACCCCATCTGCTTCTATTGTGAGGAACAATTTGAGGAGTACTGGAATTAGCTCTTGTTTTAATTTCTGGTAGAATTCTGCAGTGAAGCCATCTTTTTGGATGGCTTTTTTTGGTTGGGAGGCTTTTGATGACTGCTTCTATTCCATTTGGGGTTATAGGTCGATTTAAACTGTTTATCTGATCTTGGTTTAATTTTGGTAAGTGATATTTATCCAGAAAGCTGTCCATTTCCTTTAGATTTTCCAATTTTGTGGAGTACAGGTTTTCAAAGTATGACCTGAAGATTCTCTGGATTTCCTCAGTGTCCATTGTTATATCCCCCTTTTCATTTCTGATTTTGTTTATTAGCTTGCTCTCTCTCTGCCTTTTGGTTAGTTTGGCTAGAGGTTTGTCTATCTTATTGATCTTCTCAAAGGACCAACTCTTTGTTTCATTGATTCTTTGTACTGTTTTCCTAGTTTCTACTTTGTTGATTTCGACTCTCAGGTTGATTATTTCCTGGCGTCTTCTCCTCCTTGGTGTGTTTGCTTCTTTTTGCTCTAAAGGTTTCAGTAGTTCTGTCAATTCTCTAATATGACTTTCCTCCAGTTTCTTCATGTGGGCACTTAGTGCTATGAACTTCCCTCTTAGCACCGCTTTCAGAGTGTCACATAAGTTTGGGTATGTTGTGTCTACATTCTCATTAAATTCTAGGAAGTCTTTAATTTCTTTTTTATTTCTTCCTCAACCCAGGAATGGTGCAATTGGGTGTTATTCATTTTCCACGCAAATGTAGGTTTTCTGCAATTCGTATTGCTGTTGAATTCTAGCTTTAATGCATGGTGGTCTGATAAGATACAGGGGGTTATTTCAATTCTTTTGTAACTGTGGAGGTTTGCTTTGCTGCCAACTATGTGGTCAATTTTTGAGAAGGTTCCATGTGGCGCTGAGAAGATCATATATATATATATATATATATATATATATTATATATATATATATTGTTGGATGAAATGTTCTATAGATATCTGTTAAACCCAGTTGGGTCATAACTTCTGTCTGATCCTTTGTTTCTTTGTTAAGTTTCTGTCTAGTAGTCCTGTCTAGTGGTGTAAGGGGGGTGTTGAAGTCACCTACTATAAGTGTGTGTGGTTTTATGTGTGGTTTGAGCTTTAGTAATGTTTCTTTTATAAAAGTGGATGCTTTTGTATTAGGGGCATAGATGTTCAGGATTGAGACTTCATCTTGATGGACTTTTCCTGTGATGAGTATGAAATGCACTTCTTCATCTCTTTTGATTGCTTTCAGTTTAAAGTCTAATTTTTTAGATATTGGATTGCTACACCAGGTAGTTTCTTGAGCCCATTTGATTGGAAAATTTTTTCCCACACTTTTATTCTGAGGTATCACCTGTCTTTGAAATTGAGGTGTGTTTCTTGTAAACAGCAGAAGGATGGATTCTGTCTTCGTATCCATTCTGTTAGCCTATATTTTTTTATGGGTAAGTTAAGACCATTGACATTTAGGGATATTAATGTCCATTGTTCATTGGTTCTTCTTTGTTTTGGATTTATTGTTGGTGGTGTCATTACGTGTGGATTCACCCTCTTGTTTCTTTTTGTGTTTGGTAAAATTAGATTACCTAGTGCCAGTGTTTTTGTGAGTGTAGTTATATTTGTTGGGTTGGAGTTTTCCTTCCAGAACCTTCTGTAGTCCTGGATTTGTGGATATGTGTTGTTTAAATATGTTTTTGTCATGGAATATCTTGTTTTCTCTATCTATATTGATTTAAAGTTTTGCTGGGTACAGTAGTCTGGGTTGACATCCATGCTCCCTTAGTGCTTGTAGGGTATCTATGCAAGACCTTCTGGCTTTCAGAGTTTCCATTGAGAAGTCGGGTGTGATTCTGATTGGTTTACTTTTCCTTTTTCCTTTGCTGCTCTTAATATTTTCTCTTTATTCTGTAGATTTGGTGTTTTGATTATTATGTGTCGGGGGGGGGGACTTCTTTTTGTGGTCCAGTCTGTTTGGTGTCCTGTAAGCTTCTTGTACTTTCATAGGCATATCCTTCTGTAGGTTGGGGAAGTTTTCTTCTATGATTTTGTTGAATATGTTTTCTGTACCTTTGAGCAGTGTTTCTTCACCTTCTTCTACACCTATTATTCTTAGGTTTGGTCTTTTTATGGTGTCCCATATTTCCTGGATATTTTGTGTTAGGTATTTGTTGGACTTGAGGTTTTCTTTGGTTGATGAATGTATATCCTCTATTCTATTTCTTTAAGGAATTTTCTTGTTTCTCTATCATCTTGCTGAGATAATTTTTGAGGTCCATCTCATCTTCATGCTCTGTGTTGGGCTTTTCAGATCTTGCTGGAGTGGAGTCCCTAGATTCTGGTGGTGTCATATTGGTCTTTCTCTTGTTGAGTGAAATTTTATTCTGTCTTCTTCCCATATCTTCTTTTAGTGGTTGCAGGTGGGGTCTCTCTATCTTCTCTTGTGACCCAGTGGTGTATGGGGGCCAGGAATTCAATGTGCACAACTCTGGATGGTCTTGACTCTCCTGGTAGTCTCCTTACTAGTTCCTAGTTCCTGGGTCAGTCGGCAGAATGGAAGAATGGTCTACTTTGTTTTCTTAACAGCTAAAAAATTCCACATGTTCATTATTCATTCATCAGTTGATGGATATTTGGGCTGCTTCCATGGCTTAGATTAAACACAAGTAACTGAAGATTTAAATATTTAAGTTAAAAATAAATTTAAAATATTTAAATTTATTCTTTTGGTTTATATTCTGAGACAGGAGTTGACTGTGTCTTCTTCCAGTTGGCTGTTGTCTTAGCTTATAACAGTGGTTATCAACCTGTGCTTCCTAATCCCTTTGGGGGGTTTCAGGTGACTTTTACAGGGGTTGCATATAAGGTTTCCTCCACAACAGTTATTTATAATATGATTTATAATAGTAGGCAAATTACATTTATGAGAAAACAACAACATAATTTTATGATGGATTGTGGGTCACCACAACAGGAAGAACTGTATTAAAGGGTCATAGAATTACAAGGTTGAGAACAACTGCCATGTAGTCGTCCATGATTATCTAATTTTAAGAGGATCTGCCCAAAGGAAATGAAGAAAAAACGAAGGCATCAGCCACTACACTTAAGTTCTAATAAGGAAGCAGGTTCTTTGTGTAAATAAAGGTTTAGCTGGGAGTCTAGGAGCATTAAAACATTTGCATAAACATCTTATAAGATGGGAGAGATAAAAAAAATAGATTTGAAATCCTTGTCCTAAACACAAGATCTAAGGTGTTTGAGGGGATGGGATAAGGGGTTTATGGGGGGCAGGGGAAGAGGGGATGGAATTGGAACTGGTATTGAAATGTAAAACAAACAATTGTTTCTAATTTAAATTAAAAAATTTTACTTAGAAGAAAAAGACTAATTCTTATAACGTGCCTCTATGACTCTGAATATATACCCAAAGGACTACATATCTTTCTATGCTATTTCATGTTCATTGCTGCCCTCTTTACATTATCAATTTTCTTACAATTTTCTTACAACACATCTGAAGGTAGATGTGCTGGTAAACATGTGTGATCCAGCACTGTGAAGATGGAGACTAGAAGATAAGGAATTTAAAATGAGCATCTGTTACATAGAGAGGATTGAAGTCAGCTAGGGCTACATGAGATCCTTTCCTAAACACAGCCGACTAAACAAACAATATTCTTTCATATAGCCATAATTGGAGGAAAATATATTTAGATGAGCTCCATGAAGTTACATATCAATAAGTGAGAATGGCAATTTCATGTGGTTATATCTGAGTACCAGCTTTCATAGATGTAGCAACACAAAGTGGGGCACGTTTATGAGACCTTACTAAAGGTCTCAGATATTTAAATTTGATCTGAGGATTACCACTTAAAGTAATAAAAGTAACTACTTGTGTGAGAAGAAGTCTTTGTAATGTTCAGAGTTTATGAGGAAATGCAAATTTTTATTCAGTCTTATTGGTATAGATTAAAAAGCTTTTATTTGCATGTGATTTATTTAAACTTTGAAGATAATCAGAGCTTTACAAGGTCTCTACTTTTTGCTGAACTTAAAATGTTCTAGGTAAAAAAAAAATTAATTTCAGCATTATGCAACTTTTAACATTCTAACATCATTGTCATCCAAATAGAAAATGAAAGAGCTACAAATGAATTTTAGTTTCAAAATTACAAAAGTGAAATTATCCATAAACCAGATGTTTTCTATCTACAAAGCACTGTTTTAAACCTTACACATGAATGCTGCAATTTCTGCAATGGAAATGATTAAGTATCTAGCAAAAGTATCATTCAAGAATCTATTATGTATAATTTTCATTGAAATTTTAAAAATGTTATTTATCGTTTTTTTAGCTCTAGGAAATAGGATGTCCAAAAATAAATTAAACTAGGTGTATTAGTAAAACCTTACATGTGTTCTAAAGAGACTGTTCAAAAGGCAAATTGGATGTGCTTGACCAAAAGCTTATTGCTTGAGGCATATGAAACAAAAATAACCATACTCAATGCTACATGCACATACACACACACACACCACATAAGGATACAAGAGCACAGATAAATACAGGTGCCTCATGATGTTTTCTCTGCTAACAATGAAAGTCTCTAAACTAAACAAAGTGAAGTGTTCTGTAGCAATCAATTCAATGTTCCCTAGCCATTGTGGCACTCTTCTTGCAGTAGAACTTTTGAATAATTTTACATAAACCACAGGTTCACTTTTGTTTTCAAGTTTCTGATACAGAAACTAAAGAAATCACAGTATCTATGGAACTGGACTTTCAGTTTCACTTTTGAGTTTCTAACACCTTTAGTTTACATAATACTGCATTGTGTCTTCTTTTACTTATCATTGGTCCTCTGTTACATATAGAATTTTGTCTAAATTGAAGATAAAGAAAGTGTCTCCATGCATTCTTTTAAACCCCTTGTGGTGTGCAGACTATTTTTCTAATATTTCTTGCTTTAGTCTACTTATAATTGGGGGATGTTATATTCTATATTAGATGATTCTTTTGACCCCTGTTGAACTTGAAACTGCCTTAAAGGAACAGCTGTGTGCCTTTCTTTAAATAAACACACATTCTTCTTTAAATTGCCAGTCTCTGTCTTATTAATAGACTGAAAAGACTATGGGAATCTTGACTTTGAAATCACCTCTCTGGTTGCTTCTGACTCATTCATGCCATTTTTCTTCTCACACTTGAATAGTGTCTTTCAGTTCACTTGTTTGTTAATGTGTCACACAGAGTTCTAGCCTCCATCACATGTACTATCAAAGTGTTTTTGAAAGTATAATTATCAAATATAAATGAAACTGATATGTCAAAATATATTTATAAAATTGTAAAGCTACAGTGACATATTTAATTGTACTTAATTATCTCTGAAATTAATGAAAGTCTGTCTTGCACTTAAAATAAACATACAAAATGACAAATATTTTAGAGAATATATTCAAAAATATACATAAGAGAAATATTCAGAAGAATCTGAAAATATTTAAGTTATAGCCTGGTACTTAACAATAATAGCCCCAAATTTAAGGCATCTATTAGAAACAAGGAAGTAGTAAGATGGCTTTTTTCTAAAGAACTTTTTTTTTTGCTGTAATCCTTAAACAACTACTACTTTCTTGTTAAATTAAAACATCTATAATATTAAATCATTGTGGTTCAGAAACTGAAGGCTCACAATTGATAACTCATTTATAATTTAACTTACTTTTCCACATTTTGTTTTCTTGAGCCTCATCCAAGTTTGGCTCTGAGGTTAAGCTTCATTATTGCCTAAATCAATTTTGCATCAGTTAGAGGAACAAAATGTTTATTTCTTCACAGATTTGTAGCTATTAATCTCAGGAGTAACTCAGTGATTGATTTTTTTCCAGACCTGAACAACAAAAAGACATAGTCGGGGATGAATAGATTGACCCAAGTCCAGGATATACTAGCTGAACTATGAAAGTCAAGACTTTATGTCATATATAATGAATCATTGTCACTAACTTGCTCTGCAGTGTTGAAATATGGGAATATAATTAGGATGGAAATATAATTTCACTGCCTTCTTTCTTGCTCTATTTTCCTTATCCTTCCTATATTCCTGCTACTCTGCACTGTTATCAACTGCAAGTTCTTGAATTATAACTAAAAGTGACATTAATTTCAAAGCATTTAAAGTCATTGCAGGTGAAAGCTTTTCAAGGGCATTCAATGCTTCAAATACAAGTCTGTAGAATCTGTGTCAATATCAAATGCTGGACACTAAATAGACCTGAAATGTTAGAGTCCATTCTTTGTGTTCAATATTGACAAATTTCCTACATGAAGGCTTAAAAACCTAGACTGGAAAGAATACATTCAAATAAAGGAAAGGCCTGAAAGTATTTTGAGATTATTATCCATTTTTACTCATTTCATAAAGATGATTGAGAGTTCCAAGAATTTTTACTCTCTAGACTACATAATTTAAAAATAATAAAACTATTTAGACAAAAAAAATCATTCAATAAAAACTATACATAAGCCTGGCGTTGGTGGCTCACGCCTTTAATCTCAGCACTTGGGAGGCAGAGGCAGGCAGATCTCTGAGTTCCAGGCCAGCCTGGTCTCCAGAGCGAGTGCTAGGATGGGCTACAAAGCTACACAGAGAAACCCTGTCTCGAAAAACCAAATAAAGAACTATAAATAAAATATTATCTTGTTGACAGATCCATAAAAAATGTTTTCCTCCACTTGGTTCTAGTACCAAGCTAACTAATGTGTCTGGGTTCTGTGTAGTGCAGGACATTTCTATTCCTTCTGGGTAACAAAGCTTTGAAACAATTCTGCTAGGATTTTCTTTGACAAGGGCATGTTCCCATGATAACAAAGCAAGAAGACAGTAGTAAGGCCAGTTAAAATTATAATGTCTAATGTCTTAAAGTGTATGCATTTCACCTGATGCTCTTCTTGTGTGTCTTGTGTCTGTGTGTGTCTATAGTAAAATGATGTAATACAAGTTTGGTTAGAAATAATTTGGTCTTGAATATGCTGGAGAAACACAAAGAAAAAGCTGACCTGACCAAGTGAGAGCACAGAGCCCCCAGTCATAAAGCTGGGGAATCAGCATTGGACAGAACCAAGCCCTTTAAATGTGGGTGCCCAGTTAGGAGGCCTGGGAAATCTATAGGACCTCTGAAAATGGAACCAGTATTTATCCCTAGTGTACAAATAGACTTTGGAAGACCATTCCCCATGGAAGGATATTCTCTCAGCCTAGATACACTGGAGAGAGCCTAGGCCTTCAGGTCTATGAGGTGGTAAGAAGAAGAAGACAGGGGAATTGTGTAATTGTATTTTCGTTAACTACTAAAAACATAGGAAGTACATATGTGTTTTAGTGTTCTATCACTATAATAACAAACAAATTCAGATCACTGAATAATATGTCATAAATATCTACATACTGTGTACACTGAGTTGTTTAATATCTTATAGGCATGTTTTTCATTTTTCTGAAATCTGCAGTTGGAGTTCCATAGCATAACCAAATCAGTAATGCTTGTTTAAACTTTAAGGACAGGTACAATGCCTAATTAGGCTTCCAGTAGAATCTTTAGTGCTTGGTCTATAATAGTAATAGTATTGTAAGCATTAAATTTTTTTGTCACAATCACTCATTAATTATGTAGTTTTCATTTGTCTTTGATGTGCATTCACCCTGCTTTTTATGATAGTGTGAATTTTATGACAGGTAAGAAGGTTATATATTCTATAATTATATGTATTTAATGAATATTTAACAAATTTCCTGGGTATAAGATCTTCTTAGACCAATACTAATTTTTAATATTTCAGTTCCAATTTTATCTAGGTTTTTTTCAGTTTTTATAAAGAGGCTAAAAGAGTTTTTTCTTTATAAATGTAACATGATTGCTAGGGTCACTGAATAGTACATGAGGTTTTTTTGTGAAGACAAAGGGCCTACCAAGAATAGACAGCCTACATTTATTGCTTTGCCTATTACTAGAGAAATTTGATTTCTGAAAAAGTTAGTTAATTACTTTGAAAAATGAGCACAATCAATCTATTCAGTTTATCAAGAAACAAGCATAATATTAAGCAGGATCTTAGATAAGATTGGGATCTCTACGAAAATAAATTACTTGGTTTGGGCCACGTTTTAATCAAAGTGCCATGTCTGTCCTCAGATAACACATTTGTCACACATGGAATAATTACTTTTTGTTAACTTCTTTCCTTTGAATACCAACTATTTTACCTTTGTCATGCTTTAGTTGAATGTGAATATTTGTAATGTATTTCTATGAGTTCCTCAGTAGAACATGAGTTGCTATGAGAAATTATACAGTTGCTAGAACCTAAATAGATAAACCTACACAAATATATTTTTGCATGCATATAGGAACAGCAAACACAGTTAATAACATTAAAATTTTTACTTAAAAACATCTATTCCTCTTATATGTAAAATGAAAATGCTCTGTTTTGGCCACCAAAGTTATATCATTCAATATAAAGTGTGAAAAATAGTTCTAATTCAAAAATTAAAACAACTGAAGTACTAATTTTTCTATAAATAAATTCAGGATCTGTGAGATAGCTCAGTGGGTAACAGTGCTTGTAACAAAGATTGATGAACAGAATTCTGTCCTGGAAAGAGAGAAATGACTCCTGGAAGATGCTTTCTAATTTTCACCTGTGTGCTGTGACACACACACACACACACACACACACACACACACACACACACACACACACACACAGACATGCACAAACATTCACACACACATACATAATACATAGATACAAACACACAGGTGAATAAATATAATTTTTGAAAGTAAGCTCAGGTATATGAAATGGTCTCAGACCAACTGGAATACTACTGATCTTCTATATCCAAGGGTTCCATAACTGTGAATTCAGCAAATTTCAGATTATTTGCTATTTAGTTAATTAACCCTACAATGATTATCTATGTGCTGGATATGTGCATACAACTTTGTTGTTTCCCTCTCTAAAATACACAAATAGTATAAAGCTACATGCAATATTTATTATATTTTAAACAGGTGATATATAATACATGAACACCATGTGGAAATATTGCACCATTTTGTATAAGATACTTGAACATATGTGAATTTCTGTACACAGGGTGGGAATCAATGTTGTATAGGTGAAGGGACAATTGTATGTAAAATCAAGAATCTTTCAACAACTGTATACCTAGACAAAATCACTGAAGAGTAATTAAACTGATCTAGATTTAGGTTACATATTTTTGTATATAACATTATTTCCAAAGTCTTCCTATCAGATAAGTATTGAATATATAGAGAAAACAAAAAAATGTGTATTTCTGGTTCTACTGCAATTATATTTATGGTTGGACGAATCTAACTAAAGTACAAGCTATACCATGGAGTGTTAAATTCTATTTGGGTTTGCAAAGGATGGAAAAATATCAATTTACTATTTTAATAAGTAACTAAAAAAGACAATTAGCAAAAATTCATGTTTGAAAACAAAAATAACAGTAACATATAAAATATGGAACTTATATTTGTATATGTGGACACATGTACACAAAACTAAGTTTGTATGTAAAACACGCAAATGATCTACGAAGATTCCACATTATTATCCCTAGTAGAAAAGTCAGTGTCTAAGATTGTGATGTATGCTGCTTGATCCTCTCAGATTTACTAGATGTCTTTCATGGACCTAGCCCAGGCATTTTTAGTTTTAAATAGCAAAACTTTATATTCACCAGAACATTTAGCAAATATTTATTCAATAAAGATTCTGCTATGCTACAATATTTGAGGATGATAAAAGTAAATGAAGAGGACCTCTGTCCTCTCAAACTTTAAAGAAATATTCTACAACACAGTCTTAAAAGTGACTTACTACGTATTAGTAGAATAAGAATATTTCTGGCACATTGTTCAACTTTGACAGACAGTAAACTATCAATAAATACAGTTGAGAAAAGTACATAGTAAGAAATAGTCCAAAGGATGAAAAGATACTGTGAGTGTTTAGATAATAAAAAAGATTGAACATATCAGCTTAGCATTGCCATAAATGTCTGCTATATGAAGTGAAGAGGAGATTTAATTCAAGAGACATCAGATTTAGAAGATCTTCAGTGGTTTGTTTAAAATGAATAATGCATTCTAGGATAATTGTGATTCCAATTACAGACATGTCCAATGAACTGTGAGATGTGTTTCTGAGTATCTTAATAAATTTCAAGAAGTTGCAAAAAGATATAAGGTATTATTGTCTCTATTTTATAGAAGAAGCTAGTTTCTCAAGTTTACAATTAGTTCTGTCAAGGTTAATGAGAGTTTATGATGTTTTAACCTTGAAAATAAGCTTGATTGGAATAAAAGGCTAGACTTTTTTTTTTTTTTAAAAGGATAGCTTTCTGTATGTGTCTACTATGAATTCCCAGAGACAATTATAGCTCGAGGGCTATGAACTAACCAATCATTTTAAGAATCTAAGAGCTGGAGTGAGCAAATCCTAGTTCAATGAAGTGGGTAACTGATGTGTCTTGGGGGCTGACCCTTTCTAACTTTGCTCTTTGCTTTCTGGGCACCATAAGGAGAATAACTTGTGTTTCTGATTTACCACAGCTCACAAATTATAATAACTGCCTGCCTAAGTGATGAAACTCCTTTACAAATTAACTTAAACATACCGCTTCACTTTTAAATTATTTTCTCAAGTGCTTGTACAGGAACAGGAAATCTGACTGATATACTGCTCGAGGGAAAAAAAAAAAACAAACACAGTGTTTGATGCCAGGGGTTATGTTATATCTGCACTTTATTCATTGTCCCAGGTAGAGATATGAAATAATAAAGGCCAATAGCTCCTAGTAGACTGCAATTAAAATAAATGACTAATAAAAAAGAGAAAAATTTAAAAAATCAGGTTGAGATAAAAAAAAAACATGTTCATGAATTAATAACAAAGACTGGGAGGATAACGGGGACAAGGATCATAGCAAACATGAGTGGATGAGATGATATAGGAGAAAATTAAGACACTATAGAAGTAAGTTTAGAAGGGATTAGGCATGGACAAGAATGTGAATAAGGGAGAATTTTTGTGGAAAATACCATTTGATAAAGGACAAATTAGACACTTAAGTAAGTGACATAGACAGTGACATACAGTTTTTATGACATCTCTAGGTGTTAGATGTTGTTACTAATTTATTCAAGAGTAAATGAAAGCTTATAAAGCCCAGGTGCCCATGGCCTGGAACCAACAGTACAGAAAGCTGAGATCTGGACTATACCAGAATTATTTTTCATTTGCACTTTACATCAGAAGCAGGGACTGTTAAGTTTATTTGAAGATAAAAGTCAGAAAATTCTATTACCACAAAGCATGGAATATCTTCTGCTATATGTATCTTCATTTGAGGCACCCAGAAATAGCATACATAGGGATTGTGTGAGTGATACATTTAATAATCATCTCTTAAACATCCTTCTCCTTTATCCTCCATCTTTAATTGATCAACAAACATCCTTGATTTCATCTCTTAAGCTGTTTTGTAATTGCCACCTCTCTGTACCTTACTTACTATATAGTCTTTGCACATGTTGGTGTTTTGTTTCTGTCTTCTATGGTGCCCTCCCAAGTGTTCTACAGCAGCTATTTTTCCCTCTGCATTTGTTTCGTATATTCTGGCTTACAGAATTTCTTCACAACTCATCTTTATATCCTGTTTTCAGAAGAAAATGTGAAATAGAATGTAACATACCTCAGCACCCCTACCCTCTTTGACTAAATCATCATCTTACAATGACACAGAAGAATTGTTCTTGAGGCAACTGTGTCAACTTTATGATTGCTGCCCTTTTTTCTAATATGTCTCACACTGACTTTAGTTCTGATACTGGAACATGATGGTGCTTTGTATAGTCTGTGATTTCCCTTAAACGACCTCCAGTTATACCCGGATTACCACCCTTTTCTTGTTTAACATACACATTGTGTCCCTCAGAACTCAGGTTAAATGTGATCTTGGAATTCTTCCTTCATCCCCAGGACAAAGTTCCACTGTCATAGACTATTACCATGCTCTGTGTTATTTCTCCAATAACTGTTTAGCATCTGGTTCCCCTGTTCTTTTCAGAGTAGCATCAGAAAGGAATCATGTTTTCAGTGTTTACACCAGAAACATGTATCCAACAGAGTGCTCATTGACTTGTTGTTTAATGAGCCACACATGATGAGAAATTCAGGCTGCACTTCATCTAGCGCCACATTCACTAATGTACATTCTTAGGACACAGGAACTTGTCCCTTCAAATTCATTCGGTACAAGGTTGTAAAAGATAATTTAACTGACAAGATCCAGTTTGTAAGTATGATTGTTATTAATAGGTACTTTTGAAAATAGTTAAACATTCTATACTGGTTATACAGAGTCAAATTCTAGTTTTTGGAAAGGCTAAAGTGAGCAATCAATATGAAATTATGGTCCCCTGCAATATTAAATGATCACTTTAGTGTGTTAAAGGTTATTGCTGTCAGACTCATGACAGTTATGACAATCACCCAAGTGATCCACTGCTACATGCTTGAAAAGGCTATACACAGGAAAACAGACCTGTTAATACAGTACCTATTACTCCTGTCATTCTCCAATCTTTGTAATACTCTTTCTCACCTACTGAGCCATACTTAGATTCCCTTCTGCTATGTGGAAGTTAAGCTATCTGTATTGCAGGGTCTCTTCCCATTCTTATAATCCAGATTTTACCCCAGATCGGTCCATCTCATCAAGTTACTCTGCATGATTCTTTTTGAAAGACATATAGTGTAAAATTGATATACTATAGTATATTATGAGAAGACAAAACTATACCATGTCATATATATTAAGCATATGAGAAATTGATAACATGGCATTCATTAAAAAAATTTAAGTTGGGGACTTAAAATGTTTATTTCAGTAACAAATGGGCTAAAATTTGAATCTGTTAGAGCCTGTTTTCCAATGTATATAGTGATATTACTGGGGTTCTAAAGCAGGAAGAAATGTATAAACTGTCTCTGTGCCATACATGGTGCCCATGGAGAACTGAATGGATGACAGCCATTAGTCTCATTAGCTAGGAAGTACCTGGCCCGCCACCACTGTTGAAGACATGGAATGCTTTTCTGGTACATAAGGTGTCAACAACAGATATACTCACTACATATTCACAGGAGATTAGCAAAAACACTGAAGAGCAGAAAAAAGGATGGGGTTCACTCTACATACAAAGTATTCATTTTGAAAATGCATGGAATCTTTTTGAGGATACTGTTGTTAATAAGTTCTTTTGATCTTTGTGTAAAACATGCATGATTTATGCACAGAAACTGCAGCATAAACTTTCTGCTGTCTGTTCAGAACAGCAAGTAGGCTGACAGATTTACCTCCACTTGCCCTGGAATATCATCCATTGTTAATTCCATTTTCTATTCCTGCTGTGCATATCACCCCTTAGTTTAAATTTTTGACAAATTAATTTACTAAATGGAACAGTTTTTCACAATGAGAAAAAGATCATTATCCAATAAAACGATATATTATAGGCTAAGACCAAGACTTTATTTGTAGGGTTTTTTATTACCTTTCTCTTAAGAGAATTTTATTCACAGTAATGAACTTTTTTGATTCCTCTGTATCAGCATGTATAATTTTTCATTTTCTCTTTTTGTTGTTGTTGTTCTTGCTTTTTAGAGAGGTGAAAGTACCCTGTGTATATACATTAGGGCCATTATTATACCAAACATGAAACTGTTTCCAAACTTGCCTTTAGCTGAGAAAGTAGAACAGTACATCCTCCAAAAAAGGTTTGAGCACAATAAAACTTATGGCATCCAAAAGTCCTTATTGCATGTATGTATGAAAATTTCAAAGAACAAATAATCAATACAATTTGAAAAGTTCTAATTAAATATATGATATTTTATAAAGGAATATTTATCTACAACAAAACCCTGATATTTGAAGATGTTTGTTTGTATTTGATGAGTTGACTTAAGAGTTTTAATTTTCTTTTGTCTCTGAGGTGTTGTGTAATTGTAGGTATTTGTTTTTCCTGACAGGAAGTTGTGTTCAAGGAAGTGCCAAGCTGAGAATTCTCTCTTTGTTTATTTTTTCCACAGACATTAGAATGAAATTTATATTTTTGAATATATATATCCATTTACAGTGGTCATAACATGCAACTGTTTACATTGTCATGAAATAGGGATTGTTCTTAAAAATTACACATAAAAATCAGTCCACGATTCTAATACTATATATAATCACACTGCCTTTTAAAATGAAGAAGCTGAGGCTTTAAATCACTCTTGAGATACAACCACATTGATAACAACTTGGGATTCACTCTCATCCCCAAGATATCCATCTTCCTGCTATGCATGCTCTTCCACTTTTGACCACCAAAGAACTATGAACAGTGACAAGAAATGGCATTCTGTGTTGCCAACACAAAGTTCTTTCTCAACTGCATCTCGCAGAAAATATAAAAAAATTAAAAATAAGTTTTTAAGAAGCAAAGGAGGAGAGAGAAATAAAATGGAGATGGCAAGCAAAAAGAATGGTAAGAGTCCTACATGGACAGACAGGAACAACATGAAAGCCTGTGGATTTCTGAATGATAAAAGAGAACACATCCTGCCTTTGACACAGATAAGAGGACAAGTTTCCAGGATATTGAGATTCAGGAATTTCTGAATTTATGTATTGTGTTTTCCAGTGTCTGCAGAAACTGTAAGTGTCCAAAGATTCACTGACTTTGGGCTGACAATGTGCATTGTATGATTGCCTTCAGAGCAGTTTGAGCAGTACTGTACAGCAGTACTAGATATGAAAAAGTGGCTATGGAGAGTCAGTTGCTGTTTAGCTTGATTTGAGTGGAATGTCCCAAATGATTAACAAGACTGGAAATATAAAAAGAACAGCCTAGGCTGAGGAAGAAAAGAATCATGATAGGTGGAAGGGAAAGATGACAGTGGTTTCACAGAAAACACCTTTAAATATTGGAAACTTCTTTCTTCTTCATTTCTTATTGTACATAGTCTTTTTTATAAAATTAAAATAATATACTTGGGAGATGGCTCAATTAGTAAAATTCTTGCTTTGCAGCCTTAAGGATCTGAGTTCAATCCCAAGAACCCACATAAAAATAGTTGGGATTTGTGGTGTGTAGTTCAAATTCCCACCGTGGAGGAGACAAAGAAGGACTGTGGGTCTTGCAGCCCAGCAGTCTAGATGACTTAGCAAGTTCTGGGCCAATGAAGAGTTTTTGTCCCTAAAACAAGTAGTGGATGGTGCTGGGGAAGAACTCCCCAAGTTGATCTCTTGTCTCCATATGCATGAGCATGCACAAACATTCACACACATCCTACACACACACACACACACACACACACACACACACACACACACACACACTTCACAGTACTCACAAGTTACACTTTGGGCCCTGTGAATAGAACTGTCAAACTCTAAGAGCATCTAGCTCTATGTCATCAATGCTGGTAACAGCAGAATTTTGCAGCAACATCTTTAGTATAGAATGCCAAAGATCAGTCTATTATGGCATGAAACCCAGATGTGAACAGTAACTAAACGTGTAGTGATTACATTTACAAGAGCAACACTGTCAGATTCTGTATCTTGGCTGTTCCAACTGAAAATAACATCTGCAAAACAAGAATAATGCATCAGCTTTTCATGAATGTGAATGCTTCAGGTTTGGATAAGTGTAAACATATATTTTGGACAGAGGCACAGAGAATTAATCACTGTAAGGTGCATCAGAGCACCCAAAATAAAAATCAAAATGCCAATCATACGAAAGTTACTTTTGCAATTAAAAACATGGATTCAGAGAAGACCAGTGTTAATTTGCTATATGTTATATAGACTATGACTGGCAAATGAATACATACATAAAAATCACATTTACTTGAAAGTTGAGTAACACTTGAAAGTCAGGAAACTTCTTATCATGTTGACACACTGTCAGTTACTGCCTTAGGCGCATCTAGGACCTTTTTCAGTACTAAGAGGATTATGGCCAGGAATTTTAGCTGTCCTTAGTCTGGGGCATGAATTTCTGACATTTATCCTCCAATTGCATTCCCAGTTCCTCTTGTGTTCTCAGGACCTAGAACAGTGTCTTTCAAGAAGAGATCCCCCAATGCAAAGTAATAAAAGTTGAAGAAGAAATGTCTATCAAGCTCACAAAAAAAAACATTTGAGTTAAAATCAAAACAACACAAAAATAATCATGTTTTTCTTCATTGTATTCTACAAATTCAATGGTATGTGGCACTTAACAGCAAAAGAAAATGGACTTCCTGTTTACATTTAAGTTTCCTGTGTATTGCTGTATGAATCATCCTAAACCTGGCTTTAAGTGGAGGCTCTATTTCCTTTCTAAGTCTTCTCTACCAGCAGAAACCTAGCTCAGTTTTTTTTAGGAGCACTAATAATCTCTCCACCTTAAGACTAGAGATCACTAAGCATTTGCATTGCTTATTTGATTTAAAGCAGTCTTCCCAGAAGAGAATTTAGACATACATCTTTACAGATAATAGATATTCATTTGCTGAAAATCACAATAAAGAATGTATATAAGTGTAAGGGCAAGAGTGATGGAGAGAGAGAATGAGGTGGGGTGGGTGGGGTCAGCAAGATGGACAGGGGTCTGAAGAAGGGAAGGGTATTCTGAGATGGCATTAAGGAATTCTCCAGTAATGCAAATTTCTAGCCATGGTCTTTGCATCTCAACCTCACAATTACTTCCAAAATACTACAGTGTCAAAACATGTAATTGTTGCCCATTGTTTCCTAAAATATTCTTCTAGAACTACAATAGTCCAATGGAGACTTTAGCCATACCCATAACACAGTGAGAGACATGGTAGACAGATGTGAGACCAGTTAATTTTAACTTCATAGGGAACAATTAATTATTATATTGACTAAATTATTCAAATGAAGTTCATTTCCTCTCAGTGAAGTAAGTATATTTATACTCTGGAGAAGAAAATGGTTTTTGCAAAGACATCTCCATTCCACACTTTCATACAACATATGCTCACAGATCTCAACAACCATTTTTGAGCTGCTTTGATGAAGACAGAAAATGATGGTATCACTTACGATAACAAAAATGTCATCCTCCCTTGCAAATACATATCATTTAGGAGACTACTAGAAGTAAGTGAAAAATAAAACAATATAAAATGTAGCCCAGAGAAAACTTAGTAAAACATGTGTGTGTTAGTAATTGAGAGACAAAACTTTCTTTAGGCAGAAAAAAAAAAAAAAGGTCTATACATACATGATAGCTGAAGCATTTTAAAGGCCGGTCGTATCAGGATATTCATACTGACAACGTGTGCTCATATTATTAAATATTGTAACTTTCACTGAGACATATTCCCTTCACTTAAAATGCAGAGATATAGTCAGATGATTCACAAATAAATTTGATTGATGGTTCTGAAAACTATGCCCTGAAAGACAATATTCAGCCATTTATTGTCTGTTTTGGCTATTAAAGAATTTTTTATATTTTATTAGTTCTTTGAAAGTTTTGGACATGTTAGTCATAATCACTCCCTCACTCAAATTTCCCAGTTCGGTAATCCCTACTGTTCCCAGAGTTAGACTACATAAACTATGTTTCCTATTTTTAAGCCATCAAGTCCAATTTGTGTTAATTATATATTAACATCATATCCTTACACTAGGGCATGGCTAACTTACTAATGGGTCACACTAAAGATAACTAACTCTCCATCTTTCAGCAGCTAACAATTGCCAATAGCTCCTTAGCTAGGAGTGGAACTTAATGCCAGTACCCCTTCTCCATGCTGAGATTTGGTCTGGCTTGAGCTTGCACAAGACTTTTGAGTGCTGTTAGAACAAGTGATACTGTTCTGCTGTGTCCAGAAAATAATCATTGCTTGTAATCATCCACTGCTTTTGGATCTTGCAGTCAACCTATCCCCTATGACATAAAAGTCAATTTATTCCCTCTTGTATAATGATCCTTGAGCCTTGGGTGGATGGGTGTAATGTAGATGTCCTCTTTAGGGGCTGATAATCCCACAGTTCTCTATTCTCAGTACCTAGACTACTTGTGGGTTTTGGGTTTTTTGTTTTGTTTTGTTTTTATTTTGTTATTTTTCAAGACAGGGTTTCTCTGTGGCCTTGGAGGCTGCCCTGGAACTAGCTCTTGTAGACCAGGCTGGTCTCAAACTCACAGAATCCCACCACCCTCTGCCTCCTTAGTGCTGGGATTAAAGGCATGCACCACCACAGCCCGGCTACTTGTGGGTTTCTATTCATTAGAAGCAAAAACTTTTCTGATGATGGTTAATAAATGCATTTATCTGTGTGAGTAAAAATAAGTCAATAGGTGATAGTTTTATCAGAATAGTAATACTGCGTTCTCCCCTATGGCCTATAACGTGTTTAGTCACAAGTTCTCCTTCCCTCCAACAATGCTAGACATGGCTTTTATCTCAAGGATTTGGCCTATTATTCAATCCAAAAATGGTTGTTTAGAATCATGATATTCATATCACCATTGCACCATTAGGGATGGCTCACCGGGTCAGATGCTATTGCCACTTTCAAGGTTCACAACTGGGTAAGAATGATAACTGCTTTTCTCATCCAGCACTAACTGTGAATGCTACACCTTCCAGCACTATAAAATCTAGCATTAGGGATGAAGCTTCCAGGTTAGTATTAATTCCATCTATCTGCATTCTATGACTCTATTATCCTTAGTAGCAGTATCTTAACTTCATGTTCTATAGAGCACTGGCAACAGCTGAGAATATTTGAGTGTCTATGGGAGCTCACTGGCCTGTTACTCCAAAACAGATACCTCATTGCTGGTACTTGCTTTGTATTTGTTAGCTTGTGGTATCTGGTAAAGCCATCATCACCCTACTATAATGTAACATGATTTAAACTCTCCCTCTGTCTCTGCCTCTATCTTTCTAGCTCTCTATGTGTCTCTCTCTCTCTCTCTCTCTCTCTCTCTCTCTCTCTCTCTGTGTGTGTGTGTGTGTGTGTGTGTGTGTGTGTGAGCTTGTGTGTTTAAGTTTATTGTTTTGAGTTCCTCACAACTTATTGACACACCTAACAGAGTATTTAATCAAATGCTTAGAGCATCATTGTTATGCAGTTCAAGAGAAATGTCAGTTTATCCCTTCTCCAGCTCATAGACCACAAGCAAATTTAATTGTCATTTTCTTTTCTTAAACAGTAACCAATTCATCTGTAAAGTTTATAAGATGAGATCCTAAAAAAAGTTCCGAAAATGGCAGTAAATTTATGGTATTCTCATATCCATTGCCCCATACTGTGAAGTTCCTACTTTTAGATGAGGACTTGGTCTTACACTAAGAGATTTCAGAGGTGTGAAAGTGGTAGACAAGGCTTGGACTGTGTGAGTACTAATCCCATAACACTTAGTGCCACAATTTTAAGAGATAAGTTTAAGTTTTAAAATTCTGGGACATGAAGTAATTCTCAGATTTCATTTTAGTACTTATATTTAACTTTGCTTTGCAGTAAAATTCAAATGTAAAAAAAAGGCCTAGTTTAATTTTAGCTTGAAAAGTATGTTGACAAATATAAATATTATTTTAGCCTTTTAAGCAAAAGTTTTATTTTATATATTATTAGGTCTACAAACAGAAAGAGATATTTTAGATTGCTTATTTTCTTATTTCTAACATGAGCTATTGAGTAAGTCATTCTAAACATTTTTATATTTGCATAGCATGCCATGGGAGAGAATACTTGACAAGTAAAGAGTGTACCTTGCAAAGTAACTGGGATCTGGCTTAATAAAACAAACCACACATCTTAATTTAGAAGAACTTTTATAATTGGAGGATAAACAAAAATTGTTAACCACATATTAATCAGCACTCAAATTGTTACCGGACCCTGCATCTGCTCCCCCCTTGGTTTTGGAATTCAGAGCATCCAGTATATTGAGAGGGGAAAAAGTGAAATAATAACAAGCTGTCTAGGTCAATACAACATCAGACATGTACTTGTTATTGTCAGGTAGTCACATAAAATAAAACCTTTGTGCTCTCACGAACTTGTAGGTAATAAAAGATTTATAAAAGTAAAACTAGTTTTAATCCTTTAACAGAAGAATGTTCAGGAGCCGGTGGAAACTGAGAGGGTGACATCCAAACTAGAAGGCATCATCAGAGAAGGTGGAGAATTTCTGAGTTGAGCTTTGAGAAGTAGGAATCAAGGAGAAATGGGTTTGGAATAACTGAAGGTAAAAATCAGAGGATATCCAGAAAGAAACACAGGAAGTCTGTCAGATATATCGCAATCAAAACTAGGTAGATATAGGTTGTGATGCATTCCTGGGCTGAAGTCACAATTTCAAATCCACTCTTGATGTCTATGCATGGTCATTGCAGGACTGTCAGCAGTGACTGGTCACAGCTCTTGCAGATAGTGCTCAGATATGGACTTCTGTCATCATCAACAATGCTTTCACAGATGTTTTTCTTAAATTTTTAGTTTTTACTTTTATCTTTTTCCTAGATGGGAACAGGAATTGGGGATATATATTACATTGTCTGCTAGTTATGTCTTGGTGAATAGTCTCATACATGGTTGTTAATGTGAGTTTCATAGATACCAGTAAGTTATTATGCTATATAGTAGCTGGTCATACTTTAGGCTATTGTAAGTCATGAACCTGAATATCCTGACATTTATGTGATTATATTGTCATAAATGTCCCAAACACCAATGAAAATGTTTTAAATATTTGCCCAAACTTAATGATAGGTTAATTAATGAGTATTTATAAAATTTGTGAAGTTTTAACCTAAATATTTTCTCAATAAGACATAATTCAAAATATATGTTTATTTAAAAACTCATCACTGATTACAATACTAACTAAAAGATCAAATACCTGTGAAAAATATTTTGATAATATGCAATATGTACAACAAAAGTTATATTTAAATTACCAAACTTAAACTAATCAATGGACATTTAAAGCTAATAAGTGTTTGAGTGAGCAATATTTTTATTTTAAAATTTTGCATTGATATGTTGCTATTTCCTTGCTTCATATTGAGAGTTAAGTTCATTTCAATTATTATATTTGGAAGAAAATATTTAGGTTTAACACTAGAATAAATTCATTTTTTGGAAGCTAATGGAACATTATAAAGTGCTTCTGTTTATTTAAAAATAATGTGTAATGGACAGATCTCTCCAAAGTTGGTTATTAGTCTATTAACAGCTTATAATTCAGTATAAGAAAAATAAAATAGACACAAAAAACTGCCTGCCTTTGCCTCCTGAGTGCTGGGATTAAAGGCATATGCCATCCTGGCAGATCTCTGTGAGTTCCAGACCAGTCTGGTCTACAAGAGCTAGTTCTAGGAAAGCCTCCAAAGCCACAGAGAAACCTGGTCTCAAAAAAACAAAACAAAACAAAACAAAACAAAACAAAACAAAGAAAAAGAAAAAAAAACAATAGAAACAAGAATTCCATGATAAAGTTGAAAATACATAAAATGCAAATGAATTACACATGTACAAGAAAAATTATGAATTATAGAATTTTCCAAATGAGTTTTTGTACAAGTTTTGAAAAACTAGTGAAAATTATTGAGTAGTGAGCAGTGAAAAGGGTATTTTATCTAGAAATGTGGATATTTAAATATAAGCTTCACCAGAAGCAGTATAACAGTAATTAGCTATGCAATCAGAATATTATTTAAAGCAATTTACTTTTAAAAAGCCACAGTACTCAGATGAAATTTCTAAAATATAATAGTAAAATATTATAAAAGGAATAGCTGAATCATTTTTAATGATAACCAAACTGGTGGAGTATGGTTTACTAGAAATTTTAAAAGTCCATTTTATGAAACATAATAAACTGATATATTACATAGTGATTCAAATACAGTTATTTAATTGAGCAGGCAACCCCAGTGGCATCCTATGTATATGTATAATAAGCGTGTTTGAAAGGCAAATTTGTAAAATAGAAAGAAAATCTTGCCTTGAGGTTTAGTTCCTAGCTGAAGAAGAGAATGAATAGGGAAGAATGAAGCCCAAGAATGAAGCCTGATTCTGTGCAGAGGAGGGAAGGCATTGTTGACAGCACAGCAGCAGATGCCTATGAGGAAACAGGAGGAGGTGTTCAAGGACTGTGAGGACCGGCTATGTTCTCTGAACTATACTAAAGTGGACATAATGTCCCTTTACAAATGGAAGACATCAAAACCTATGAAGGATGAGTACCAAAGGCTGAGAAGGGGAACTGGAGTTTTTTGTTGAAAATTAGAAGAGAGGTACATAGAGATCAGAATAAATGTAGACCCGAAAAGGAGATCACACTACAGAGCACAGTCCATTCTCCAGCAAAAAGCTGTAATTTATAGAGAATTCTTTCATTACTTTCATTGAGGTAAGAGCCTGAACATGACTGCTACTCTCTTGCACTTTTAATGCAGAATAAGTACTTTTAAGCAAGCACGAAGTTACCAAGCATATTTTTAGAACTTAAGGGAATTCCATAACTGAAGTTTTACTCCCACTGACTAGCAGCTTCCATGTTCCCACAGGAAACACCATTAGGGTATTACTGAACCTGCATTAAAAAGAGCCAATGTAAATTAATTATGTAGTGTCTTTTTTCTCTATTTTTTATTTAAATTAGAAACAAGATTATTTTACATGTCACTCCCAGTTCCCTCTCCCAACCCTCCTTCCCTGTCCTCTCCCAGCTAACACCCTACCTATCCCATACCCTTTCTGCTCCCCAGGGAGGGCGAGGCCTTCCATAGGGGGTCATCAGAGTCTGACATATCCTTTGGGATAGGGTCTAGGCACTCCCCTATGTGTTTAGGCTCAGGGAGTATCCCTCTATGTGGGATAGGTCCCCAAAGTCCATTCCTATGCCTGGGATAAGTACTGATCTACTACAAATGGCCCCATAGATTTCCTAGATCTCCTCACTGACACCCACCTTCATGAGGTCTGGATCAGTCCCATGCTGGTTTCCCAGCTATCAGTCTGGGGACCAAGAGTTCCTGCTTATTCAGGTCAGCTGTTTCTGTGGGTTTCACCAGTCTGGTCTTGATCCCTTTCCTCATCACTCCTCCTTCTCTGCAACTGGATTCCAGTTCAGTTCAGTGTTTAGCTGTGGCTGTCTTCATCTCCTGGATGAAGGCTATAGGATGGCATATAAATTAGTCATCAATCTCATTATCAGTGGAGAGCATTGAAGGTCACCTTTCCTCATTATGAGCGGGGTAACCCAGTCACAAAAAGACAAGCATGGTGTGTGCTCACTCATATATGGATTTTGGACATAGAGCAGGGGATTACTAGCCTACTGTCCACACCACCAGGGAGGCTGGGAAACAAGGAGGACTTTAAGAGAGACATAAATGGTCCTCCAGAGAAGAGGAAAAGGACAAGATCTCCTGAGCAAATCTGGAGCATCGGGGGAGGGAAGAGGGAGCTAGGAGATTGAGAAGGGAAGAAGAGGAGAGGTGAGGAGGACATGAGGGAGAAGGAAGATTGAGTTAGGGGAAGAATAAAGGAGAGAAAGATAACAGATACCATAATAGAGGGAGCCATTATCGGTTTAAAGAGAAATCAGGCACTAGGGAAATGTCTGGAGATCTACAAGGATGGCACCAACTAACAATTGTGTAGTGTCTTAACTTCAGGTGCTCAAACAAAATGGTAGCGTCTTGTGTTACACTGG
This sequence comes from Cricetulus griseus, assembly GCF_003668045.3. Taxonomy (NCBI): domain Eukaryota; kingdom Metazoa; phylum Chordata; class Mammalia; order Rodentia; family Cricetidae; genus Cricetulus; species Cricetulus griseus. The sequence goes on along the minus strand of NC_048595.1, from coordinate 134,842,629 downwards.
TGCAGGGTTTTAGAAATGTAAATATATCAGTTTCTTGGCTACATGTTTTAGCATAGAAAGGTATCTGAGAAAGCTCAGGTGATGCAAGGATTAATTTCTAAGTGTGGCTGAAGTAGTTTATTTTGTTTATTGTTACAATTATAAGCTTTTTGTGTAGTGCACACCGAGGTCTGTGGAACTGAGAGACAAGTTTCAAAGAAGGAGGAAGAAGAGTAAAGGGGGTGGGATGAAAGAAAAAATAATAATTTTTAGTAGTCAGCAACAGAAAAAGAATCATCTCATCCAGCTCTAGTTACCAAAATGTATTTGTGAATGGCTACTGTGCAGGATCAGGTGCCCCCAGTGAAAGTAGCTTTGGAATTGTTCTTTGCCTGTGACTTAGAACAGGTGTACAAAAAAAAAAAAATCCAGCTACTGTGTCTCATCTAGGATGGGACACAGAAGGTCATGGCCATGTCTTTCACCTTCTCTAGAAGGTGCTGGTAGCTGCCAACTGCCCATGATAACACTTTGTCTATATACCACATTTATCACAGACAGGTTACTGAACATATAGTCAAACTAACCAGAAACATAAATTCATGGAAACCTTTGCTTTGCCATAGGAAGAAATATCTATTTAACAAGGTTTAATATGCACAACATTTTGTACTGAAGTAAGAATTCATCTCTTAAGGTACTTAAATGTCCTTGATAATCTTGCTTGTTATGGGTTTAAGCAGAACAGCATCAAGGCACCAGCTTATACCACAGCTTTATCATTTTGTCTGTATAACATCCTACTCATGGGTGGGTGGTAATCGTTTTATATAGAATGGCTAAAATTTCTGACAACAGAAATCTGTAATCACTAAAATTGCCCCAAAAGTTCCTACTGTTAAATCAGTGTCTTTGAAAGTATTTGAGAACATTTAATTTTTTCTGAAAACACACCCATAGTAAAGAGTAAATAATTACAAGTGTTCAGTGATAAATGGGAAGCAAATAAAGATTACGATAGATGTTTCTACAAGACAGTGAATTTAATGTTTATTAAATATTTGTCAATACTTATCACTTGAGCAAACTTAGTCAAAAGTACTTACTTTTATAAAGAAATTGACTACTTATGAGGAAAAAGAGGAATCTAACCATATAATGGATATCTTACCTATATTCTTTCTGCTCTCTGCTTTTGTCCCATGTACCCTAACTCTGTCCCCAAGGAGTTGAAAAGAGTTAGAGGATATTGTGAGTGGACATCAGTACTACAGTTTAATGATCTCAATGTGTCCCAAGAATTAAAAGTAAGGAAGTTTTAGTAGACTAGAATACTCCTCCAGGGAAATGATGTATTTCTGCTATAATGTTGGTCTTAGGAATACATAAGGGTAGGGTGCCTTCAGACCCCTGTAGCCTTTTGTGAGGATTTTGTGCATAGACAGAGTTAAAATTAATAAATATTAGGAAGTGGCTAGGACACTGTGGATTTGAGATGAACAGTCAAAGCAAACAGATGTTAGGACTCCTCATTGTCCATGTGACATAACTGACTAACATTAAGTTTGGCGTTGGTTAATCTAGTCATTCTTTTCCTACTGTCTGATGGAGTTATTTTCCTGGCTATTTCCTAGAAATATCAAAAGAATAAATTATTGTCATGCTATATACTAGTGTTAAGGGTGTATTGATTATTTTCAAAATATATTTGTTTGCTGTTATATGTGCTAACTCAGACAAATGTACTGGGGTAAATGAAATTATTTCTTTAAAAAGTATTTCACCCCTTTCAAGTTACAGCACTCTAAAATAAGACAGTGGTTTGCCTGACAAACTATAATGAGAAATACAGAAGGCTTTTCACTCTCTACACTTTCTGAAATAACAAAAGGTCATTTTTCTATTGAGCTCTTCCACATTCATTTCAAACAGTATTTGACTCTAAGAACTCCCTAAAAATGAAAGATGCAACTAACAAGTAAAGGTCACTTACCATTCAGGGTGATTTTCTTCCTCTATTAGGCTGAGAAAGTCTCATATAGAGACATTGTCAGTTTGAGATCAATATTTGAAGATGTACTGGCCTAAGGAATGGCTTCTGTGCACAATTTTGTTCTTATCTGAGAAGTTTACTGTGTAGGTCATGCTATTCTGAATAAAAGTATGTGGGTGTAACTGTGGTGTTTCATTTCTACTTGGGCAATCAAAACAATCAAGAGTATTTGCTCATATTTTATTCAACACACTACAACACAAAGAATGCAGAATCTCAGAGGGAGATTCAGTTTTGCCACAGTGACAAAGTAATTGAAACAAAGAAGCTAGAAGAAAGATATGTTTGTTTTGTCTCAATCATCCAGAGATTTTAACCCAAGGTTATTTGTCTAGTCTTGGATACTTTGAGGCCTGTGGGAAGTAGTGAATCAATGAAAGCACACAATGGAGGAAACTGCAAATCTCATAGCCTTCAGGAAGCAAAGAGAAAGTGGGTGTCTCTGCTTGGTCCACTAGGGTTTACAATAAGGACATACCCCTTCTAATCTTCACATCACCTAAAGATTCTGCCACCTCCCATTTATAACATCAGTTGTATCAAAGCCTTGGATACATGGCCTTTGAGAGATGTTTCTGACCCATATAATAACACTCAAAATGGAAGAATGATATTCAAGTTTTCAAAATGGAGAATTCCAGGCTTGTGCTACTGACAGGTGGACCTCAGAGACAATATACTTTGTTTAGAAATGGACAAATATTGAATGATTCCAATTCCATTACATACTCTATACAGGTTAAGACATTTAAGACAGAGATGGAAACATGGCTAGCAGAGCTTAGAGAGAGGGAGAATGGAAGTTCAGTCAGCATGAATTTGCATTTAAAAAAGGCAGAACAGCTCTGAAGGGGGATGCTGGTGATGACTCCAGGACGATAAAAGCATATTTATTCCCTTTCAACTCTCCACTTAAAGGTGATTAATAAAATTGTCGTTTATTTTATGCATGTTTACTACAATCTAAAACAATTTAGAAAAGCAAATGAGAGTGATGATAGGTGTTGGAGTACTGTGTGAGGCATGAACAGGTAGATAGGAAGTAGATTAACACTGTTAACCCTGTAACATCCCTGATTGTGAGATCAAAGCCCCCATGACATGCCTAGACCCACAGACTTGAGCTCAATCTGCACAAAACAGATACAATGATGGAGTCCCAGCCCATCACATAACTCCCAGATACTAATCACATGATAATTGTTTTTGCCCAAAAGAGCTAGGGAACCTAGCTAGAGAAATCTGCTGTCATTGTCTTATTTTTAGGTCCCACTCAAGGAAAGCAAGAAGATATATTTTAAACAGTCAAAGACATTTGAGTTTATTCCCTCATATATGGAGTGTTTGGCTTTCATAGGAAAGAGGCAGTTTTTACAAGTGTATTGCAAGATGTGTACCTCCATATGTTTATCAGTAAGGAAGGCAGTTTTAAAATTGCCAGTCTAGTTGCAAAAGACCACAACCTCCCAAGTCTAGACAAGAAATATTTTCTGTTTCTGAGAAAATAAATCATGTCTGATGGTAGTTCTGATTCAGAACCTTTCTCTTCCCAAAAGACAACAAAAATTATATATATATATATATATATATATATATATATATATATATATATCTTGCACTATAAGAAGTACTTGTAGAGCATTGTGAAACTGCCAATCTCTTTCATAACAATCAACATTCTATGGGACACAACATATTGTGAATTTTTTTCCTTAATACATAAATTTGTCTTAACAAAACTTTAGGCGAGCCACAGAAAGCTCATATCTCCTAAAACTGTATAAATAGGAACAGTAAACAGAGATGAACACACAAACACACACACCCCTCTTAAATCTTAAACAAAAATCTTCGTTCCTCAGTACTCTGTCTTATGTTTGTGTTGTTTCTACCTTCCCAATAATTTGACACTTTTATATGTTTCATTATGTCTTGGTGCTCCCCAATCATAAAATTATTTCATTACTACTTCATAATTTCTACTGCTATGAATTGTAATGTAAATATCTAATATGAAGAATATTTGATATGTGACCCCAAATTGGTCATGACCCACAGGTTGAGAACTTCTATAAGATGTCAGACAACCCTCCCTCTATAGCTCTCATTAATTTACAAGCTCAGTTACTGTTTCGAAACCAATTTTCCAAGGAAATGGTGGATCCATTTTCAAGCTAAGGTAGGTTTTATTGAAGCATTTATGAATTCAATAGTGTTTTGTACATATAAATTCTTGCAGCCATTTTAATTGGTTCCCATTTTTGCATATTATGATGAAATTTTTAGTGTTATTAATCTGCCCTATTTTCTAATGAATCTGAGCCTTTAATGTACCAGGACTGCACTTACTAACTAATGAATATTAGGGAAGTATCCACATAAGTTAAGTTGTAGTTACGTGCCCATGCTCCACTCATTAGTTGTGTTCAGAAAATATGTTTCTTTGTTTTTCTGAAACTCCTCATTGCTTTTCCATGAGATCTTGACTTTTCAGGTATATCCATACAGAATTTTTCTCTTGTGAGACACCTCTTAACATGCAAGGAAATATTCTTTGACTTTTCCTTCAACTTCCCAGATAGAATGAATCTGGAGTAATTTTTTTCTTTCCTTCAGTCCCTTTGTTGAATTTAAGATGTTTGTGTATTGCTGCCTATTCCCAACACAAATCCCTTATTTCTTCTCACACTCTTTGGAGAACAAAGCACAAGATTTCTACTCCTGTTTCTTTTTTAGCTTAGCCTTCTCTGGCCCTTACTTTCCAGAGGCAAGCAAACCCACAGTTCAGCCAGCTTAGCGGAACCTTATCCGCTCAGGGATGTGGAAGTCCCTCTGATTGAGTCTGTGGGTTATCTCTTGACATTCGCCAGGGGTAATAGGATGGAGGAAATCTCCTTATCTCCTAAATGCTAGCTTTATGATTAGTTTATGCCTTCAGCTTCTAAAGTCCTACTCTGGGTGTAAAATATAAAACTTGATTCTTTTTCTCCTTGAATTCCTGCAGTACAAACTGAATACCCTCCAAAGCTTGTGTGTAACTTGTTCAGGATAGGAAAGTATTCAAAATTAAATGGAAATAATAATTATTATACTATGTCTAATAGTTATTAATTTTGTCACATAATCTTAAGGCTCTTTAAGCAGTGCTATGGATTCATATCAGAAGTAAAAGCTGAACTCTGAAAAACATTGAGAGAAAGCTTTCTCAGATTCTGAAGCTCAGTTCAGACAGTTTTGCTGAAGTAATTTTCTTCCCTGGAAAGGTTACAATGGCTTCTCCTTCCAATCAAAACTCAAGCACAGTATCTGGTGAAGAGGAAACAAGGAATCAGTCATGACCCAGAAAGAAGGGTCCTCAGCATTTCAGTGTAATAAATTGTATCACTAAAAACAATGCTTTGAAAGGCATACTTCTTCAGAAATTGCACACAACAAAAATAATTTTTAATTTTTCCTGATTTAAAAAATAACATGAAAATGACTATTGTTTGCTGAAGAAACCACACCAAGAACCTAGATCCATACATCAAGTTGAAAGGCCATGGGGAAAAAAATCTGTTTTAGTAGATCTGATACCCCTTCACTGAACAACAACACATTCAGGAAAAAGGAAAGTTCAGATTTACTTAAAGCCCAAACATAAAAATAAATTAAGATATTTAACAAATAACCCAAGTATTGCATGGAGATAATATAAAACATATTTAAATGATAACATTTAATCTCTTTAATTACATTTATAATTTAATCATCTTAGGAACTTTGATTTGCCTCACAGTGGTTTATAATGATCTTATTAGAAATTTGGTGATGGCATTGAGATAAGTATGACAAGTCCTCTGATTAAAGTTCAGGTTAATTTACATTGAAGATCTTGATCTTCCCATAGTGTTAATACATTTCAAACAACTAGCTTTATGGTCTTCATCATGTATAACTGTAGTACCTATCTACTTTATTTTGTTTATCTTTAACAAATGTAATTATTTTAAAAAGGAGTATAGGCAACAGGAGCTAGTGCACATGGCAAGGAGAAAATAGAACCAGGGCTGGATCAGGAGCTTGGTTTTAACGGTAGTACATGCCTATAATCTTGCACTTTGGAGGCTTAGGTATGGTAAGTGAGGAAACGCCAGGCCACATAACAACACTGTGTCACAAACACAAAATGATCAGTAATTTCAATTAACTGAGTTGCCCACTTACTTGAATGAGACATGTAGGACTATTTATTTGTGTAATAACTGATTTTAGGGATTGATAGAGATGGCTATATTAGTTTGCTAGGACTTCTATAACAAATTCCCACAGAGTGCTATAAACAGCAAAAATGTACCATTTCATAATTCTAAAGGCTGGAAAACTAGGATTAAAGTTTGAACCTGACCATGATCCATCCCTCAGAAAGTGATGGAAAATAACATTGTCTGCTCATTTCATAGTTCCCAGGGCTTTTATAAGTAGAAAGATTGGATTGATTCCTTCCTTCATCCTCTAACAATTACTTTTTCTCTTTTTTCCCAAATTTATTGAAAATAGATCTTTTTCACATAATATATCCTGATTACAGTTTCTCCTCCCTCTACACCACCCAGTTTCTCCACACTTCCATTTCATCTGTCTTTCATTAGAAAACAAGCTTCTAAAGAATAATATAATATGATATATGGTATGATATGATATGACATGATAAAACAAAAACTGACGTACCAGAACAGGAAAAAAACAAACATACAGAAGGAAAAGAGCCCAAGAGAAAGCATAAGAAGCAGATACCCACTCCTTTTCACACTTAGGATTCCCATAAATACAATGAACTAGAAGCCATAATATATATGCAATGAAGATATAGAGTAAAAAGAGAAGAGTCAATATGTATAAATTAAACAAAAACAAAACGTAAGGTTAAAAGAGCCCTGGCATAACATTAAGAGAAAAGGAACCTCCAAAGGTGTCATTGACTTTGTTTTCTATTTGCCATCTACTGCTGGGGCATTTGCTCTACACTTGAGTGATTTGTTTCCCTAGTGAAACTGTATTGATAGAAACTAAATTTTCATTTGCAAGTGATTGTCCATCAAAGATTACATCTGGGTCTCGTAAATGCATGTGTCTACTTCTTTCAGTCCTAGGATCCAACCTGGTGCAAACCTCTTCTGACTCTGTGCATGCTACCTCAGTATCTCTGAACTCATATATTCATCAGTCCTGTTGATGTAGAGGTTCTTGTTTTCTTAGTGACTTCTTCCACATACATACATACATGCGTGTGAATTAAATATATATGAATTAAAAGAAATTTAAATGGACAACTGCCTCCTATTGTGAGAGAAAAGTTAACAGAAAAGCTTGAACTATTGCTGGAAAAGAGGAAAGTTCCCACATGGCAGAAGTTTCTTGTGACTAAATACTTGAAACCTTAACTGGGCTTCAAGAAATGTTTCTTTTTTCTTTATTTCTTTTTTCTGTTTTTGAAAATAGATTCTTTTCTCACAAAATATGCATTTATTATGGTTTCTCCTCTCTCTACTCCTAGTTACTCCCCATCTCCCAATCATCAAAAACCAATCCTTTGTACACTCATGAATACCATAAAAATCTAAAGTGGAAGCCATAAAATATACACAGAGGACCAAGTTCAGTGCATCCTTGCTTCAGTGTCTATGAGCTCAAATTAGATTTTATCATGTTGATTTAGAGGGACTCATTTTCTTGGTTTCCTCCACGCTCTGTGGTTCTGCAGGATTTCCTGAACTCTGAGGGGAGAGATTTTATGGAGGCATTCCATTTAGGACTCAGTGTTGTACAGTCTCTTACCAAGCAAATCAGACTGTGGGTCTCTGTATTTGTTCTTATTTGCACCAGGAGGAAGATTCTTTCATGAGGGTTGAGCAAAGGATTGGTCATATTTGTCTTTCTGGGTCTGAGTTACCTTACTCAGAATGATATTTTCTTATTCTATTTATTTACCTGAATTTCCTGGTTTTATTTTTTAATAACTGAATAATACTTCATTATGTAAATGTACCACAGATTCTTTATCCAGTAATCAATTAAGGGACAGCTATGTTGTTTACAATTTCTGGCTATTATGAATAAAGCAGTAATGAACATGATTGAGAAAGTTCTCTGTGGTAGATTGGATCACCATTTTTCCAAGAGTGGTATACTGGATATTGAGGTAGATAGATTCTCATCTACCCTAGGAACTTCCATAGCATTAGGTGGTACTTTTTGTATTGATCATTTTTGATGACTAAGTATTTTAAAGATTTAAGTGTTTTTCATTTGAGTTTATTCTTTTGAAAATTCCTTGTTGAGATCTATAACCCATTTAATTAGGCTATTTGTTTTCTTGTTATCTTTTTCCAATTATTTATACTTTTGTTTTCTTAAGAAATAAGAAAAAGGGGGATTATTTTGAGTTGTCCACAGGGCCATCCAAGAGAAGGTAACACACTCTGCAAACACCAGCATCTCAGGTCAAGTTGCAGTGGAAGCAACCAAACCTGACAAATGTCAAGATGTACCTTCCCTTGTGTCCTGTCCTGGTTTTCTTTCTTTTTTTATTTCTTTTTCAGATGCTTTTTCATTTGAATTAGAAACAAGATTGTTTTACATACCAATCCCAGTTTCTTCTCCCTCCCCTCCTCCCCTACCAACCCCCTGCAACTAAAACCCTACCTATCACATATCCTTTCTGCTCCCCAGGGAGGGTGAGGCCTTCCATAGGGTGTCATCAGTGTCTATCATATCCTTTGGGATAGGGCCTAGGCCCACCCCTGTGTATCTTGGCTCAGAAGTATCCCTCTATGTGGAATGGGCTCCCAAAGTCCACACCTATGCTAGGGATCACAATTTTTTTTTTATTTTAGAAACAATCTTATTTTATATATCAATCCCCCAATTCCCTCGCCTTCCCCCATCCTCCCCTGCCCCCCACTGACTCATCCAACCCATCCTCCACCCACTCCCCAAGGATGGTGAGGCTTTCCATAAGGGACCATTGAAGTCTGTCACATCATTTGGGGGAAGGCCTAGACCCTCTTCCTGGGCTGCATTAGTATCCCTCCATAGGGAATGGGCTCCTTTGTAGGTTTTTATATTAGACACATTTTACATTAAGTAATGAGTTGTTCAGTTTCCATGAATTTGCATGCATATATATACATATTTTTATCTTTTAATCTTTAATTTTTGTGGTTAGATAAAATTTATGGTGTTATTTCAATTTTCTGGTATCTGTTGATACATGATTTCTGTTGGAGTATGTGATGAACTTTGGTGAAATCCCATGAGGTGCTGAGAAGAAGGTGTGTGTGTGTGTGTGTGTGTGTGTGTGTGTGTGTGTGTGTGTGTGTGTGGCTAAAATGTTTGATAAATATCTTTGTATTGTAAATATAATTTGTCTTAATAATAAAAAACTGGAGTCAGATATTAGGAGGTGATAGCTGAAAGCACAGCAGCCAGCCACTAGAGCTCTTACCTCTAAGAAATCACAGACTGAAAGGGGGTTGAGCTCCTGTCTCCTCCTGAATTATATTCCTCTCTCTCCACCCAGCCATATCACTTCCTGTCTCCATCTCCCTAGTGCTGGGATTAAAGGTGTATGTCACCACAGCCAGTCCTCTGTGGTTAACTGGTGGTAGCTCCACCCTCTGATCTTCAGGTGAGATTTATTTGTTAGAGAACAAGCACAATATCATCACATATCTGTTAGGTTCATTTGGTTTGTAATGAAGGTTATCCAGCATTTTTTGTTAGTGTTATTGGGGATGACTTGTCTATTGGTGAGACTGAGTTATTGAAGTCTCCCACTATCAGTGTGTAAGGGTTAGTATGTGATTTAAGCTGTAGTCATATTTGTTTTATGACTTGGGTGTCCTTGTGAGATGATAAGAATTTCATTGTTCTTTTGGTGAACTTTTCCTTTGATGAGTATGTAGTGTCCTTCACAATCTCTTCTGATAAGATTTTGCTTTAATTTGTATCATCATTATTTAGGTCAGTTTGCTTTGAATATATTTTTCAACCTTTTAACATTTGGTGTTGTCTATCCTGGACATTAAGGTATGTTTCTTGGATACATCAGAATGTTGTATCCTATTTTTACATCCATTCCACTAATCTGTGTCTTTTTATTGGGGAATTGAAACTATTGATATTAAGAGGCATTAATTAGCAGTGTTCATTGATACCTGTGATTTATCATTAAGAGTGTGTGTGTGTGTGTGTGTGTGTGTGTGTGTGTGTGTGTGTGTGTGTGTGCATATATCTCGTATTTGATAATTTCAGGCTTTTTGGGTGTGATTAACTACCTTAAGGTTGGAGTTTTCTTTCTACTGCCTTCTGTAAGTCTGGATTAGTAGATAGGTATTTCTTTTTTTTTTCTAGACCAATGAAGTTTCCAAAAATTCAAATTATATATATATATATATATATATATATTATATATATATATATATACCAAAAATGGCAGTATGTTATGCCTCAATAGCAGCAACAGCATTTCCAGGTTCTGCAGTCATTTGAACAAAATTGTAGAGACATCCATCACTCTCCATTTAAAAAAAGAGTAAAAAACAAAATCCCAGAAAAACAGCACAGTTCTGTTACTCTTGTGGTACCTGGCACCATTTTTTTAAATTAGCTTCTCAATCATCATCTGGAAGAAAACAATTCTAAGCAACATCATTAAAAACAGCTCTGATAAAGCACGGTCACTACTATGTATCTTAAAACAGGTCCACATTATGCGTGAGTACATACCATGTTTGTCTTTTTGTGGTTGGGTTACCTCATTACCTGGATCAGAATGATTTCTTGGAGTTCCATCCATTTTCCTGCAAATTTCAAGATTCCATTGTTTTTCCGCTGAGTAGTACTCCATTGTGTAAATGTACCACATTTTCTCTATCCATTCTTCAGTTGAGGGGCATCTAGGCTGCTTCCAGTTTCTGGCTATTACAAATAATGCTGCTATGAACATGGTTGAACAGATGTCCTTGTTATATGAATGTGCTTCTTTTGGATATATGCCTAGCAGTGGAATTGCTGGATCTTGTGGTAGACTCATTCCCATTTTCTTGAGGAAATCAGTCGCCATACTGATTTCCAAAGTGGCTGTATAAGTTGGCACTCCCACCAGCAGTGGAGGAGTGTTCCTCTTTCTCCGCATCCTCTTCAGCATAAACTGTCATTGGTATTTTTGATTTTAGCCATTCTGACAGGAGTAAGATGGTATCTCAGAGTTGTTTTGATTTGCATTTGCCTTCTGTAAGTCTGGATTAGTAGATAGGTATTTCTTAAATGCAATTTTGTCATGGCATATCTTATTTTCTCCATCTATTGTGATTTCAATTTTTTCTGAGCATCATAGTTTGGCTGGGAAGCTGTGGACTCTTAAAGACTGTAGAACATCTTTCTAGGCTCTTCTGGCTTTTAGAACCTCCTTTGTGAAGTTAGATGTAATTCTATTAGTCTCCGTTTGTATGTCCCTTTAGTCATTTTTCCTTAGCAACATTATTATTCTTTATTCGTTCTGTAAACTTAGTATTGTGATTATTATGTTCTGAGGTGATTTTTCTATTCTGCTCCAGTCAATTTGGTGTTCTATTTGATTCTTGTACCTTGATATGCACCTCATTCCTTAGATTAGGAAAAGTTTCTTTTATGTGTTTTTAAAATATCTTACATGTCTTTAATATAAGTTTCTTTTCCTTCTTCCATTCATATTTTTCTTATATTCATTTTTTCACAGTGCCCCAGAATTTTTGAATGTTTTCTGTCATGATTTTTTTATAATTAGCTTTTTCAGTTTCTTTTACTTGGGTATCCTGTTCTTGTTCCCTGTCTTCAATACCTGAGTTTCTCTCTTCTGTCTCTGATATTCTGCTGGTGTGGTTTGCCCCTGAGGTTCTTTTTTCCACTTTCTTTTGGAGACAGGGTTTTTCTGTTGCTTTGGAGACTCTCCTGAAACTCACTCTGTAAACCAGACCAGGCTGGCCTACAACTCACTGAGATCTGCATCCCTTGCCTCCTGAGTACTGGGATTAAAGGCATGTACTACCACTGCCCCACTTCTTTGAGGTTTCTGAATGTGGATATCAGTTTGGAGGTCTGGACAATCTATGGGGCCTCTGGTAGTGGATCAGTATTTATTCTTAGTACAAGAATGGCCTTTGGGAGCCCAATCCACACAGAGGGATACTCTCTCAGCCTAGACACATGAGGGAGGGTCTAGGCCCTGCTCCAAATGATGTGACAGACTTTGAAGATCCTCCATGGAAGGCCTCACCCTCCCTGTAGAACAGAAAGGGGATGGAAGAGGAGGTTGTTGTGGGGCAGGGGAAGAGCGGATGAAGAGTGAACTGAGATTGGCATGTAAAGGAGCTTGTTTCTAATTTAAAGGAAAAAAAGAAAGGAGGTTCCGTTTTTAGGTGTTGAACTCTTTTCCTAATTTCTTTCCACTGTTTATGTTTTCATAGATTTAATTAAAGGAATATTCATTTGTCTTTAAAGACCACTATAATATTTAGAAGGCTGATTTATGTTCTTTTTCTTGTGCTTAAGCTATGTTACAATACATAGGCCCTGCTGGGCTCTAGTGGAGTTGTCTTGGTTGTTATTATTTTTTTCACTCAGACATAAGTACAGGATATGGAGAATTATAATTATAGGTGCCAATATCTGGTCTTGTTTTCTTTTGTTTGTTTGTTTACCTCCCTTTTCTTAAGCGAGAATGGTGGCTCTAGGTTGTCATGTAGGAAGTTCTTCTTTGATGGATTCTGCTGTGAATAGCCCTGTAAAATGTTTTTAAGTATTGGGTACTAACAGTTGGAATGAGGTTCAGATAGGAATGTTGTGTGAGGGCATCCACAGGAAGAAGGAAAACAAAGTGTTCCTCCTGGGTCTACCTACACTGCTGAAAACAGGGACAAAGAGCAAGGGGAGGACATAGAGGCAAGCTGCTACAGAGCAGGGGATCATACCAGGGCATCATTCACGAAGGAAAGAAGGGAAAGTGAAGACCTCAAGCTTCCCTACCTGCTTCTATGAACTACTTGCTTGCCTGGTTCCTGTGGCCTGGTGCTCTCTTGGAATGTGTTCTAGAGTTTGGGGCTTCGATAAAGCAATGAGTGTAGAAAAGGAGTTTGGAGGAGACAATCTGCATGATCACTGGTAGTAGGGCCATGAAGGAATGGGAGCCACAGCAGGTCATCTGCTATGAAGCTGGAGATGAGTCTGGAGGATTGATTTGGAAGAGAGTTGGGAGAGCTGACAAACTGCAGGTGACCTACCTGCTTCCAAAGCAGGAGTGTTTTTCAATATTTTAAATTACTTAAATGTAAGAGGTATAAATCTAGAGTGTAAGAGTTCCAGTCTTCCTGAAAATCAAGTACCTCTTGTAGATGTTACCAACTTACAATAATTATCTTAACACTTGATTTGCAAGTTAAATCTTTTATATCAAATATTAAAATTGGACCTAACAAAAATAATTCTGACTTTATTCCATTTACTTTTTTACCTTTAAAAGCATTTTACAGAATTTTAAATACATTTAAGCAAGAGGAAAGTAATATGTGACAAATTAAGACTCTGATTAGACACACCTGCGTCCTAATAGTCTGTATGAATCCAGAGTAAAACCTTGCTTCACACATTTTCAGATTCTAACCAGTTCTTGAACTTCTCTTACTGTTGATTTCTATCTGCTCTGTCAAAAGTAGAAACAAAGTCCACACATTTTAGCTGAGAATTAGTTTTACAACTTGATGAATCATTTGTCCTACTTGTCAAATTTTATATTAATGCCTTTAAACTGTTTTCTGTTGGTTGGGAGGAAGATTGAATCCATTGGCTCAATTTAGATTATACACGAATTCCATATCCACTGCAGTTAAGTCCTCCAATCTTACAACAAGAAAGGATTCTACCTTCTTTGCAAATTAGTTTTCAGAATCATTCTTAATTTGACAGATACTGAGAGGTGGCTGGAAAGAATGACATTCCTGACTATGCAGCTTCATCCATGATGATATTTCAATGGTATGGAAAAGATGACTAAGCTTACAGATGAGTTGATCACAAAGGAAAATAGGTCCAGTTTCTGTGGACTCTGGTATTTAATCTTTGGGAAACTCCTCAAGGATAAGATGATCTCTGAGAATCCTAGCTCATTTTCCTAAATCTGAAATTCTGTGTTATCTGTAAGGAACTATAATAGAAAAAGAAAGTTTACAGTGGAATATCCTTTTCACTGTTTTTATTCTGCATGAATACACCAATAAACACTGGATTGACTACACATTTTAACTTAGTGGTTTATTATTTGGAACACTGACCATAATTATGAAATCCTTTTCTGGATGAATATAATACTTAATGATAATAAGTAATTTTAATTAAAGTGTTCATAATATTTGTAACAACACAATTATTATTTAACCTGTTTATTGTGTTTTAAACATATTTTGATTAATATATAATTACAAGGCTTTCTTATTACCTTTTTTCCCCTCAAAACCTCCCATGTTCCCTCCTATGAACTCTTCACATGCTTTCCCCTCATTTTTCTCAAATTAATGACCTTTGTTATTATTATTGTTACATCAACATATAGTTGAAGAAATACATAAATACACTCCATTGGGTCTGTTTAGTGTGGCTTCTATGTATTGATGTAGGGGCTGACTACTTTGTACTGGATAGTCAATAGGGGGCTCAGCTCTGGGAATGGCTAATTATCCCTCTTCCAATAGTAATTAGTTGCCTGTAGTCCTTTGTCTAGGAGTTGGGCCTCATCAGATATTACCTCTTCTTAATTAGCATGGCAACTGATATTTTTATGGTTGGGGTTAGCTGCAATGTAGAAGGGACACTTTTCTGTCTTGTCTACTGTCCTCTCTGCATTCTTGAGCAACTTTTCAATTGATCTAACATCTACTTCTCTTCTCCATCTAGTTAACTTTAGTGGTGTGGTCATTTGAGTGAGAATGACCCCCAAAGGTTCGTATACTTGAATATCTAGTCCCTATTTGGTGTTATCTGGTATACTAGCTAGAGAAGGACTAAGAGCTGTAGCCTTTTTGGAGAGGGTATGTCACTGGTGTGTCGGTTTTGAGGTTTCAAAAGCCCACACAAGACCCAGTGTCTCTCTCTGCCTGCCTGACTGTAGATCAGTATGTAAAGCTCAAAGATACTTCTCTAGCATGTGCCTGCCTGCCTGCCTGTCTCCATGGTCTCTACCATGATAATAATGGACAAGCGCCCAATTAAATGCTTTCTTTTATGAATTGTCATAATCATGGTGTCTCTTCACATCCAGAGAACAGTAACTAATGCAATCAGTTTGAGGTTTTGCTACATTCAGAAAAACAGAGTTTTTTATAATGGAAAAACCACTGCTCTGAGAATCAAATTACACAACAAGTTAAACTCATCATTATCAAATAACTAATTAAGACTAAACATGGCAGTAAACTCCCTTCCTCTCTCTGTCTCTGTCTCTGTCTCTGTCTCTGTCTCTCTCTCTCTGTCTCTCTCTCTCTCTCTCTCTCTCTCTCTCTCTCTCTCTCTCTGTGTGTGTGTGTATGTGAGAGAGAGAGAGAAAGAGAGACTGACAGACAGACATACAGACAGACAGATAGATAGAGACAGTGAAGGGAGAGAGAAAAGATGTTCAAATAAATCAAATTAAAATTTAGATATAGGTAGTTATTACTCCATAACAGATATTAGGAGGTTATTTAAGATTTTATTTATGTGTACATGTGTATAATATGGTGGTGCATATAAGTGTACATGTCCTTAATGGCCAGAAGATTAAATCAGATCCCCTAGAGCTGGAGCAATAGTAATGAAAACAGCTTGATACTGGCACAAAAGCAGACAGGTAGATCAATGGAATCTAATTGAAGACCCTGATATTTGTCCACACAACTATGAACACCTGATTTTTGACAAAGCTAAAATAATACAATAGAAAGAAGAAAGAATCTTCAACAAATGATACAGGCATAACTGGATGCTGACATGTAGAAGATTGCAGATAGATCCATATCTATTACTATGCACAAAATTTAAGTCCAAATGGATCAAAGACCTCAACATAAATCTAGCCACACTGAACCTCTTAGAAGGGAAATTGAGCAGTACCCTGTAACACATTGACACAGGAGACCACTTCCTGAACATAACACCAGTAGCACAGACACTTAGATCAGTATGGTGGTTTCTCAGGAAAATGGGAACCAAACTACCTCAGTATCCACCAGTTCCACTCTTAGGCATATATCCAAAGATGCACATTCATACCACAAGGCCATCTGTTCAACTGTGTTCATAGCAGCATTATTATAATAGCCAGAACCTGGAAGGAACATAGTTGTCCCTCACTGAAGAAGAATGGATAAAAATATATGGTACATTAACACAATGGAGTACTACTCAGCAGAAAAAAAACAATGGAATCTTTAAATCCCCAGGCAAATTGATGGAATTAGAAGAAACCATCCTGAGTGAGGTAAATGAGACACAGAAAGAAAAGCATGGTATGTACTCACTTATAAGTAGATATTAGACATAAAGTAAAGGATAACCAGCCTACAATCCACAACCCCAGAGAAGCTAGGAAATAAGGAGGACCCCAAGAGAGACACACATGGACCCCCCAAAAAGGGAAAGGGATCTTGAGTTAATTTGGAGCATGGGGGAGGGAGGGAGGAGGAACGGGAGGGGAGAAGAGGAAGAGGGAGATGAAGATGGAGGTTTTCTGTCCTGCCAGGTCTTGCTGCCCTTCAGCCCAAAATAAACACACAGATGCTATATTAATTATAAAACTATTGGCTGTTGGCGAGGGCTTCTTACTCGATAGCTCTGTCTTAATTATTAACCCATAACTACTAATCTATGTCTATCTACATGGCCTTATCTTACCAGAGAACACCTGACAAAGCCTATCTTCCTGGTCTCTACAAGGCATTTCCTTTTAGCCTCTCTCTGCCTTCCTCTCCAACCAGCATTTTCTTTGTCTCCTCTTCCCGCCTATCTTCCTGCCTCTACGGGCCAATCAACTAATTGTTTGTTTTAGACATCAACTAATAAGAGGAACATATATACAGAAGGACTTCCTCCATGAGGGATCAGGAAATTTGAGTTGGGGGAAGAATGAAAAGGAGAGCAATGAAAGAGATACCTTAACAGAGGGAGATGTTAATAGGCTTAACAAGAATCCTGACACTAAGGAAATCCCCAGGAATCCACAAGGTTGACCACAACTAAGAATCTAAGCTATAATGGAGAGGCTACCTTAAATGTCCTTCCCCTACAATGAGATTGATGAAGACAGAATTTTAAAACGTGGTTTGTGTCATTCTAGGACTTGCCAAAAATGTTTGCAGAGTTTATTATAAGTTTATTACATAGATAGATACGAGGAGCATACAATGTTTTAAAATGTGTCAAATTAGTCATAGATTCGTAAATCATAAGATAAATTTATTTGGACCAATACAATGTGCCAATTGTCAATGTTATAACATCCATCCATTACTCAAAAGCAAAACAGTAGGACAATTTGAGACATGGTCTCAGGTGTGATGGCTCATGCCTACTATTTCAGTACTTGCTAGGTCGAAGCACAAAGAGCAAGTAAATTTCAGACTGACCTGAGTTGTAAAATGAGCTCCTGTCTCATGCAAAATGAAAATACTTTGGAGAATTTGCATTTGAGTGTAATGCTTTGGAGATGTAAAGTTCTATATGCCCCCACATAGAATTTATGAACTTGAAGAAATTATTGAGGGACTTAATTTCAAACAAACAAGAAAATAAGCAAAATTAATCAATCAAGAAATAATTGTATTTCTAAACAATCATCAAAATGAAGACAAAAGATAAGAGTCTCAAAGCATCTATCGAGGCAATGAGAATGAGAAGGGCTCAGCTAGGCACACCCAAGTTCCACAAACTGGGGTGGAAGTGTATCTGAACAGGCTCACGACAGCCCTGTAGAGGGGTTCCATGTATTTTCCTGCATCAGAAGTTCAGGCTTCCATTTGCATTAAATCATTTTTTCCAATACACACTTATAATTGGAACATGTTTGCTTTGTTGGATTTGAATTTCACCTTTCCAATAATTAATGTGTATGGCATCATGCTATTTTATGTGCATATTTTCTGGGCCCGCTAGTAGAACTGGTGTACATCTTCCAGTGAAGTTGTTAGCATGATGATTCATTCAACCTCTCCTGCTGATCCTGGAGCATTGCTCAGAAGGAAAAAGTTACACCTAATTAGGTATATTTGTATTTTAATATTCACAATGTTGATAATGACTCTTTTTCATGATTTATTATCTAAACTCTATATGTGAGGCAAAGACATTATAAGAGATTGCATTTTAAGATGCTGTTTTATGTTTTCATTAGCAGAACTAATTGATTTGTAGATGAGAGCATTTTGCCTACACAATGGCAGCATATTTTGGTTACTGTGTGAGTAAAGCAATTACCATTCTCCTTTTTAAGAGGCGAGATAATATATTTTTTCTTTGCTAATGCCTTATTTGATCTAGGAATAATGTATGTGAACCTGCATCCTCTTATTGAAGTTGCCTTTGATGCTGTATCAGGTTCTCTCTCTTCATCAACAATGATCTCATGCACACTGTCATAACAGCAAGGAGAATAGGGACCAAGTGGGTGGCTCACTCTTAATGTCTCGGCATTTGCTAGCCTGAGACAGAGAAGGAAATAAATTAGAAGACAGTCTGAACTGCAATGTAAGCTCCTGTCTCAAAAACAATAAAAGAGGAATCTGATTGAGAAATTAGAATTTTAATTAAGTGCCCCTGCACAGCGGAAATCAAGAGGCTTCCATGTAGAACATATGAACCTCGTTTATTTCTTAGTATGAATAATATTTAGAAATATTTTGACAATCTTTAATACTTATTATCTGCTTCTGACTAAATTCAGGACAATTGCTATACAAATAATAACATTGTAATAGATGCCATTCCAAATTAAAAATATGTGATCAATATTCAATAAACTGTATTTAAGAGTTAATTTCAAAGGATCTGCAAAATTTGTTGAAACATTTACTAATGACTTTAGTTCTATCCCAGGACACTCATGGTAGTAGGATAGAACCAACTCCTACAGATTATTCTCTAACCTTCACACACATGCCTTGGCATATGCTTGATCACACACGCATGTACACTCATGCACACATACACACAAGACACACTAATATTGAAAAGTTAATGTAAAAACAGTCAATTTCAAAAGGTATAAACTAGAACTAATTTCACAGAGAAAAATAATTAAAACATCTTTCTTTAAAAACATATCTTTTCTCTGTGGCAATGTATAGAAACAGAATTTCATTCACTTTCTTAGGATAACCATGTGCAGCCTTTTTGTTTCCTATATGTGTCTATGTGGAGGGAAGAATTATAAACTAAGTGATGTTTCAGCTGTCTAGAAGTAAAAAGTTGATGATACAGCATTTAAAAGATTTGATTACTGATTTTTAATCAGAATATTGCTATAATTATATGGAAAATGAGGAATAGGCTTGGGTATGGCACCATGCAATATATTGTAGATAGTACATATATTTGTTTAGCCAACAACAAGTATGTCAGAAAAAGGTTCTGTCCATAACCAATTCAAACTACAGCATAGTATATGATATTATAAGGAAAATGGCTATTTTATTTTTCAATGGATATGTGCAATCCTAAAGTCATTGTACTTCAAGTTTAAGTCTGGAAAATATTTTAATATAGCAAAGGGGAAAATCCATTGCTTAACCCCAGTTTTCCTCATGCTCTGTTCTGTTATAAACTTCCAGGAGAAAGCAAATCATGAGAAAACATAGAACACAGGGGAATTAAAGTTTAATCACCTTTATTTATCTCCATCCTCTTGACAAGCTTAGATTCATTAAAATATGTGTTAAAATAGAAGAGTATATGTTTAATAAGATTTTATATTTTGAGAAATTTTATTCTTAACAGTGATGTTTTAATTCCACTTTTAATAAAAGCTGACTAAATCATATTTATAGAAATGTCAGCAAGTCTTGTTAAACTAAAATAGGGGATGACTTTCTCATGAATTTCCAATGGAACGTGCATATCCACATGAGAGTTTAGATGGAGGAAAAGAGTAATACTCTTCTAATGAGCAGTGTTTGCTTTGGGTGCAGATTTCTGTTCAGTAAGTAGATACAAACTTTAGGGCAATTCTATTACTAGTCTATTGGTGCATAACGAGTTATCCAAGAGCACAGAGCATAAACGAACCCAGCATTTATTATTCCACCTACAATGTCCCAGGAATCCGAGGACAGAATTTACTTCACAGGTTCTTGTTTATCTCAAGTGTGACCTCGGTTATGCAATGGAGATGCAATTTCATGAAGATTTGGCAGTGTGGGGATACTCTCTTCCCTCATCCTTGATTTTCATTTACCATGTGACTTCTTTGCAGCAAAGCCAGCTCCTTTAGATGGATAGAAAACCCCAAGGTAAACAAAAGGGCACCCTATTTGAATCATTTTCTTACCATCCTGTTTTCTGTCCTAGTCTATCCATTTGAAAAGTATGGCTGATTCCGTCAACACTTTGGCAGTAGTTGATTGGGATTCTCCTTAAAGATGGAGATGGCATCGGGTTTCTCTTGCTTCTGTAGCAAAGAATAATGAATTTAATTACTTAAATATCATGGATGTTGTCTGGAACATATATCAGCCATTAAGTACTCTTTCTTCTCTTCCAGAGAACCTAAGTTAAGATGCCAGCACACACATATAATATTCTAGCACACACATAGAAGGAAGGCTTACAACTTCCTATAATTCCAGTTCCAGGACATCCGGCACCTGCCTTCTTTGGATCTCTGTGGGAACAACAACAACAACAACAACAACAACAACAACAACAACACACACATACACACAGAGAGAGAGAGAGAGAGAGAGAGAGAGAGAGAGAGAGAGAGAGAGAGAGAGAGAGGAGAATATAGATCATGGCATCAAGACAGTGTTCTAAGGAGAAATGAAGCTGGTTTTAGGACTGCACTTGGCAAAAGGGACAAGAAGTTGAGTGTTTGCTTATCTTTTCAAGCTTCTAGAGTTTTCTTGGAATTCCTAATTAGTGGGTGCTCTCTCCAAAAGCCAAAGCCAATAGTGGTGCTCTGAGTTTTTTTTTTCCTCTTCTTAACTTAAAGCTTTTTTTTTTTTTCTGCCTTTGAGTCTGCCTCAGTAACTCAGACTAGTCCCATGCTCTAGAAGTTAGGTTAATTTCACTTTGCTATGTAGTGCAATATATTCCTAAGTACAAAATCTACAGTTCTCCACGGAACTTATCTGCCCACCATGCATGTCATATAATTTATGGGCATTTATTTTAACTGGTCAGAGTAATAAGTGTCTATAAAATGCAATGAGACCTAAGTTTTCACAGCTTATGGATCTAATGGGTCAACCAGCTATGGATAAAAAATAGTTCTAAAATATATTCAAGAAGTTCTGAAAACTTAAACTTGGATTTGTCACATCTAAGGTTTCCATTGTTGCCATCAAGTAACCGGCTGTGTGTAGGAAGCCTGAGTCTCATCTCACCACTTCAAAGACTCCCAGGTCTTTGTGAATCAACAGTGACCTCCTTCCTCAACTGTACGTCATAATTTAGCCTGAAATGAACAGACTTTTCTTGAAATAATCACTATTTCTATATATTTATATTGTGTTAACTATAATAAACAATCAAGAGCTAACTGGTGTGCACAGGAGGTTGTGCAAGGCAATACTTCTGCATTGTGCTGAACATAATGGAGTATAGTGCACACATATCCCAATCTGCTCAGTGGTGCTGGAAACAGACTCCTACAGACTGGAAATTGAATGTTTAAAAACCAAGAAATCTTTAAACATTGAACAGTTTAATTATCTATTTCCTTAGAGAAATATGTTCATCATTCATACAGCTGGTACAGGCTATACTCAGTAGCTTTCTCTCTGTAGTTCCAACTCTATGTAAGACCTTCATTATAGATAATGATTATAAATTTGAACAACCAAAAATTTATATTTTATTTTTTAATAATAATGCTCTAGTAGGTCTTGAGTAATGAATGTCATGCTTCTGTAAATGTGACCTATTGGAGTTGCACACGTACTCAGTAAACATGTTTTCATGATAGCACTTACTCATATTCAAGCATGCTCCATGATTTCTTTTTTGTGTCCTGATCCATCTGAAATTTCACTTAAATCCAATCAACACTAACTCAGGCTACAAGGTTATTGCATTTGTTTCAGAATCCTGTGGAGCGAAACAGCCCAGCTTTTTTCTCTCAGTCATGCATAGCTGCCAAGGATTACAAAATAAAATTCCTTCTCTAATGTGGACCAAATTTTTGTAGTTTAAAGAATGTATGACTGCAGTCAGAAACCAAGTTCTAATCTGGGTTCTGTTCTGAGGTTTTACTCAAATCATTCTCTTCTTTGTGTTCCACCAATGACACTAAGGAATTAATACTGATTTTGCATAGATACTCTATATATGAATTTATCATTCATATTATCATTGACTGCTTAATCTTTTCTCTTGTCAAGTATTGATTTTATAGAGTATCTTCTATAAAGCCAGTTTAGATCTGTTACATTATTTATCTTACATGTGTTGATCACTACTTAGCAATATTCCATTTGAACTATATTCTATATTTAGCCAGTGATCTCCCTTAGATTCCTCTAAGACAGGTAATGATAAGAACATGGAGGATTTAACAAATCACAGTGTTTCCCTTCTTTCTTGTCTGATGGACAGCTTTTGCCTGTAACAATTATTGCAAGAAGCTTTAGGTAGCAATGATAAAATCTCTAATAGGCCATAAGATAATATAGTCCTGTATTTCACATGTTTCTTTCAAAATTAAGAGTTCCTAGGGTAAAATTTATAAAATTGACAGTATTACAAATTTTGTGAGTTTAACATTTGGGATAAAATTATGGGAATTCTTTTCAAAAATAATATGATCATTTACCATGGTGAAAGACAGCATAGTGTGAAACTATCTTAGTGACTTAGGGAACCCAAGGAACAATCATGTCTCTGGAGTTGGCTTCAGCTAGCATAAAAATATTCACAATTGTATCCATAGGCTCAGATACTCTATCAATGTATGTAAGCTGTTCTGAATCACATTTAGCAATATTTTATGTAAATGTTACATGGAAATTAAATTTAAAATTCTAACAAGGGGTTGGGTTGATTACTTGGAGTGTTGGTCTTTTCAAAGGTGACCTGATAAATAATTTAAATCTAGGTTACATTTGGCTAGAAATTACTTGGAAACTTTAAATGTCTAAGTATTTTTTTAATTTGTATTGAGCTTAATATTTATTTTTGTGTGTACCTGTGTATGTGTGTGTTTGTTTACAAATATTTGTAATGTATCTATGGATGTGGCATGATAACTTTGAATAGTGTCTTTATTAAGGTTTCTATCATGGCAAAGAGGCACCATGGCCAAGGGAACTCTTATAAAGGACAATGCTTAGCTGGAGCTGGTTTACAATTCAAAGGTTTGGTCCATTGTCTTTGTTGTAACTTTGAAAATGTGTATCGTGAGTGAAAGATGCCATGAGACAGAGTTCAAGCAGAGGTATTTTTAAATTATTGCAAAAGGGCAGTAAAAAAGGGACAGGTGAGTGGGGACACTGGCCTCCAGGTACAGGAGAAATGGGAGAGAGGAAAGAGAGGCAGAGGCAGGGGCAGAGAGAGAGAGACAGATAGAGAGAGAGAGAGAGAGAGAGAGAGAGAGAGAGAGAGAGAGAGAGAGAGAGAGAGAGAGAAAATTTTTCTACATTTTTGGACTGAAATACTTGCACATTTCAATGTAAAATTAAGAAGGAAACTTTTACTTTGCAAATTTGACTAATAGTAGAAACTTTTACTTTGCAAATTTGACTATTAGTAGAAATACATTTCTTTTAATTAATGAAACTCAGAATCATTTGCAAGTATTCACAGTATCAAAACAAAAAATGATAAAATACAACACTAAAAATATTTGCTAAAGTTTATGAAAACCATAAACAAGAAAAATAAATTTTTCACACTTTATACCAAGGTAAAATAAAGTCTTGCATGCTTTTAATCGTGGCACTCAGGAGGCAGAGAGGTAGACCTCTATGAGTTAGGAAACAATATGACCATTGTAGGCATTCCAGACCAATCAAGGCTACAGAGTAATATTCTCTCTTAAAAGCAAATAAACAAAAACCCTCCCAGAGTATATAAAAAGTAATCTAAATAAAAATAACTAAAACACAGAAATCACTAATTACAACATTGTGAATATTAAAATAATCTATCAATGTTTCTGTTAATGTTGCCTTAAAGCTAAAAGGAAACATTTTAATAATCTTTAGTTATATTTTTTAGATTTAGTGAATTGCAAAGTTATTGATTCAATAATTAATTTTCAAAGCTATGCAATTTTAATAATTTTAGTTAAAAAGCATTTTTCTTCCCAAGAAAATACTCAGTTTAGATGCTAAATCACAAAGGCCTTCCTACTTCTATGTCCATTACTCTGTTGTGTTGCTACAGAAGCTCATATAATACACTTACATTCCTTGATTAATTATTCACAAGCTCAACACTTATGCAAACCAAATACTATTATAGTTAGTGGTGATCAAATCTAGATCCTTTAAAATATATTTATGAATAACTCAAAAATCACTGTCCTCTCTTTGGCAGGAAGCAGATGTCATAGCAATAAACAAAAGACCGTAAACATAACATATGACCATGCATTAGGAAGAGATAAAGGCATTGCATTATAAAGATTAAACCAACAGTTTGAGTGAGGGGTGGGCAGAACTAACAGCTGTCATTAATATGCAGTGAGGAAATAACAGCAAAAGAGCAGTGAAAGATAAATGAATTGATTCATGGATGGTCAAGAGGGAGACAAAACCAGTGGAGAGAAAAATGTCTAAAATATAGTGAAAAGCATGTTCTATAATCTTTTAACAGTTTATTGTAGGTACAAAATTATGGGAATGATGGTAAGAAAGAATAAATAGCTAAACATGTGGTATGGACACAGAAAGGAGCATGCTGAAATCTCCATATATGAATCAGCAGCACCTTGGGGGAATATTATCTGATGGAATCTTACATGACCTTATCCTTATTTTATTTTAGCTCTTTATTTTGGGACATACTGTGTTTATTGCTCTCCTGCCTTGAGGAATACTGGTATTCTTTTCCCTCTTAGCCCTCTTTCAGGTTCATATTTTCAGTCCAAAGGACCCTTTAAACTCTAGCTATCTCTTGAAATTCTGAATAAGAGTTGTCAGCACAAGCTTGTAATCACAACATTTAGGAAAAGAGGCAAGTAATCCTGAAATTAAAGGAGAATCTGGAATACATGGAACTCTGCCTCAAGCTATTAATTAATTAATGATTTAAGTTTTGAATTAAAGATTTTCTGGTTTATACATGCCCATTGACAGAATAAAACTGATCTATTCTAAAATAGAAAATGCAAAATACTTGGTCATTTGACAATAGATTTTATATATTATTGGCAGTATATATTTTAAATTAAAATGATGTTTCATCTATAAAATATAGTGTTTTAATAAGTGTTCACAATATTGATAAATATTTTTAGTAATATCTTATGCAAATAATATAGTATTTCTCAATTCTTCTAAAGGAAAACCAATAGCAAGGGCCACAGTAAGTTCTTGCACATTTGTGTACCTGTTTGAAGATAATAACAATATTAAATGATAGATACAAAGAAGCAACTATTATAATCTTCAAACATGGGATTAAGCTGGCATTATTATACTCTAACCCTTCAGCAAAACAATGTCGAGTGTCCCTAAAAGTTTTTTCTCAGACTTCTGAATACAATCATTCCAAAATGCTTTAAAATTTTTTACTTTAAACTATAACAGAGTAAGACTGTTGAGATATGCAGCAAAAAAGACATCCTCTGAATAGAGGGTTGCCAGTGCACTCAGAACTCACTTCATAAGATTCAACAACACAGGGGATGGCAGAGGGGTTGTCAGGACCCACCTTTTTCCTGAGAGGATTATGTTGACAGTGGAAGATTGTTGGGGAAAGAGTCTCATGATTTTCAGTGGTTTAGCCATGGATGTATTGCCCTTGTTCAAGTGAATAACTTCCCACATATACTAGGGTAAGAAATTGCAATTAAATTCCACTGGCCAAATAGAAAAATCACATATGGAAGAGGAGGGGATTGTTAGGTGAAAGGACTCCAGTAGAGAGAAAGAGGTGAATAAGAAAAAAATGTAACTGAAATTCTTTACATAAATGTAGGAAACTGTCTGAAACCCAGCAGCTTATAAATAATAATAATAATAATAATAATAATAATAATAATAATAATAATAATAATAATGAGTAACTAAAGGAAACATGTTATTTTAGAGCTGCACATTAGGAAATATATATTTCAAGTACCTAACGTCTTGTCAAAACCAGATAAGGATTTATTGAGACAGGTGTAGAACCTGGATGCTACATTTCTAAGAGCTTTTACATAATACAGATGGCACATGTTTGCTAAGTGCTGTGCACTACTCTGCAGAAAATATATTTGGCTCCTAAAACTGATCCTAGTATTTCATTTGTAAATAATAAAATGTCCAACACACCAATTGAAGAGCTGTAAATGGTTAATTGGAGGCATAAGTAAGAACCTAAGGGGGAAAATACATATGAACACATATGAAAAGAAATGAATGATGAGAAAACATCCAAACTGAGGTCTCTGTTTCATTCGTGTGAAAATGGGAATGTTGTATCCAGATGTTTTATTGAATTTAATTTAAATAGTTATATTTGTGTCTGGAAACAAATAATTGTGGTGCATGCAGTAAAATCAGAGCTGCTAACTGTATTTGATGAATGTAAGACAAAATTAGGGTTGTTGTTTTTTGAGACAGGGTCTCACTGTGTTTCATTACACACAGTTCATAACCAAGTTGGTTTTAGCCATATAGTTATACTCCTAATTATCATAGCAGTTTCCATTATTTAGACATGACTTGGATATTTAACCCGTTTGTTTGTACTGTTTTTTGGACCTGTGTGTGTGTGTGTGTGTGTGTGTGTGTGTGTGTGTGAGAGAGAGAGAGAGAGAGAGAGAGAGAGAGAGAGAGAGAGAGAGAGAGAGAGAGAGAGAGCAGCCCTTATACAAGCGTATCTGCGTGCTTGTGTGTGTGTGTGTGTGTGTGTGAATGTGTGTATAAATGTGTGTGTGTAGTGTGTAACTAAATGTATGTGTATGTATGCGTTTGTGGGAGTGTATATATCTCCACAAGTGTGTGTTTGTTTGTGTATGTGTACTACTGAGTTTGATTATGCTTGTTTGCATGAGCATAAGTGATGGCATTTTTTACTAGACCATGAGCAATCTATCAGTTGCTACACCACTAAAGAAAATCACTCTCTACTTTTCCAGAAGTCAATAACTCTTAAGAGTCTGTCAGTAGTGATGGATCCCCATGGACCCTCCTCAGTTTACAGTGAAATGATATTTTTTGGCCACTCATGTGCAGGTCTCCAGCAGATTACCCAAGATGCTATTAGGTTAAAGTCCCAAACATATTCAGAGTACCAATAGAAATTATTTATCTAAATTTCATGGTTGATTAACTTGCTTTCTGGAGAATTGATCTCAATAAAAATGTCATCCTTAATTTCAGACTCTGGAGAAATAAAGATATTCATGAAATTTAAAATAACTCTTCTGAAAATTAAAATGGAAAATAGCTAACCAAGTTGTATTTCTTAATAATTAAGCATGCTCTACTTTTGTAATTATGATCATTTGGTGTTTGATTTATGGCTTGTATGAAAATGTGCTGTGCTCTCTGTTAAGTAACTTTAAGGTGGAATGGCAATTGATTAAACTAATGTTAAATTCCAACAGTTTCAAGTTCCATGTCACCATGGTTTTAGACAAATAGAAGACATTTTGGCACATGGCTTTTGATAGAAAAGCAGATCAAGGAAAAGGATTGGGCACAAATTTGTGTCTTCTACTTAATTAGTAGATCAAACTTTCTCACAGTTAAGATATATGGTTCTTTGAAAATCTAGGTTTAGGATTGGCATCTTGAAGGTAATCATCTCATTGGTCGAAAAGGGACCCTGTTACACATTTTCATCCAGAGAATGAAGTATGGTGCTCAGGGGATGTGAACTTGACATCTTCAATATGAGTCATCACATGTGTGAGGTAACAACTGACTGGTTCATTAATTGACCTCATTCTTTCACCACCTCACAGCATTATTTCTATATTCAACAGTTATTATTACTTATTTTAATTCTTCATATAAAAGTTACATTTTAAATGTCTCAATTTGGGTTGGACAACCAACCAAAATTCTCTACCCAATTGTGGACCTCTGCAATAGCCTCCATCTGCTGCAAGGAGAACCTTCCTGTTGAAGGAGTGAGAGCTACATTTCCCTGCAGATATGAAGATAATATTTAGAATACTGTTAGAAATTATATTGATTTAGAAAAAATTCTGACAGTATGAGTTCTCCTCCAGGCTTATACCCTCACCAGCTTTAGGTTCTTAATTAAGTTTAGGGTAAAAGGTATGAATTCCCTCCTAAAGTAGACCTTAAGTCCAAGTAGGCATCATTTCATAACCTGAGATTACATCGCCATTGTTGCCCCACTGTGGTATCTTGAAAAACCTGTCATTGTGATTCATAGGCTACACAAGTGAATAGGACTGTGTCTTTCTTTTCTGTCTTGGAAGCTTGCAGAGCACCCCTGGCTTTCAGGCAAGTCTTCTAGATAAGTTCCAGCTCAGTTCCTTCAAATCCTGTGCGCACAGCTCCTTGTGTCTTCCTCAATAGAATCTTACCTTCAAATTTAGTGAAGCAACCATAGGCAATGTTAAAGAATTCCCCACAATGAAGAATTACTTGAAGGAAAGTTTCAAATACCTTAACACTGGGGTTTCTGTTACTTTGTGATTCTTGAGGTAAACATCTTCCTCTCCTCTATCCAACAACCCCACCATGTAATTGATATAAATATAGTACTCATGTATGCAATTCTCAAAAAATAAATTAAAGACCAATTCTTTATGTAAAATCTAGAAAAATATAGCAACTTCCAAAGGGTCTTGGATACATTTTTTCATTTTTCACTTTATCTTAGGTGAGAAATCAATTTGGGGTCAAGACCAAGCTGGAGAAATCCACAGAAACAAATGATCTGAACAAGGGGGAGCTCATGACCCCAGACTGAGAGCTGGAAAAACAGAATAGGATTGATACAGACCCCCTAAATGTCGGTATCAGTTAAGAGGCCTGGGCAATCTTGGGGCCTCTGGTAGTGGATCAGTATTTATCCCTAGTGTATGAATGGACTTTAAGAGCCCATTCCACATACAGGGATCCTCTCAGACTAGACATACAGGGGAGGGCCTAGGCCCTGCTCCAAATAATATGACAAACTTTGAAGATGCCCCATGGAAGGCCTCACCCTCCCTGGGGAGCAGAAAGGGGACAGGATAGGGATCAGTGGGGGCCAGGGGAGGAAGGGAGGGAGAAGGAATTGGAATTGATATGTAAAACAAGCTTGTTTCTAATTTAAATTAAAAATAAAAGAAATCGGTTTGAATCTCAGTAAATGAAACACAATGATCAGACTTAGCAGGTGATTGGGAAAAAGTTCCACTTTCCACCCTTATTTGTCCTTGTAGGCAGACTCGAGAGCACAGAGCATTCTCTAGTAACAAATGGGCATCCGGCCAGCCAGTGATCTTTGCATTAGCATTCTAATAACCAGAGGCCAATGCGCCATAGTGCTGTGTCAGAACTAATTTATGAAAGTAGGTCCACAGGCTCATTAAAGTGGTCACAATTCAGTGGCTGCCCAGTAAAATTAGACTACAGTTTCACTCTCATAACAGTGAATATTTTAACATACTATTAAGGACATATTTCAAATGTTAAAACTAACTTTGATTCTGGGAACAGAAAAACAACAAGATTAGGAAGCCATTTACTTTGCAATATAAAATTGTTTTTACTCTCAGCTTTTGGCTCAAAATGCTTGATATTATGGAGCACAGAATAACTGTACTTAGCATTTTCAACAACAGTGCATTACCCCCTCTGAGTAACAAACACTTCTGTGTAAATTAAGAGAACTTTAGGGTCACAAACCCACCTGGCTAGTTAATCTCAGGCAGTACTCTGGGAAGTTCAGAGTGCTTCTCACAGAGGTGCTGCCATGTCTCTCTGAAGCCCTCCTTAACCGTATGCCTGCCCACTCCATAGCACTTGACTCTTCCAACTCAGAGCACATTGCTCTGCAGGTTGATTTCCACCAGAAAACTGGGATTCAGTGGTCTTGAAAGTGTGACTTCCAAAATCTGGCCAAGAGCAGGGTGATGCAGGAAGAAAAGGAAAATTCTGTAAGTCTAGTCTAGTGCAGTCCCTATCAAGGCTAACCATCTCACTGCAGGAACATGCTTTGTCCTATTCTGATAGTTGAATGTCTTGAACATGGGAGGTGCTCAGCAATAAAAATGCTTGTAGTAAACAGAGATAAGGTATTGATATCACAGTACTTAAACATCTGTATGTATAAAAAGAGAATGATCATTCCTACTCTATTTCACAGTGTTCCTGAGACCAGAACTAATGACTGAAAAGAAGGGCATTTTAGTATTATAGGCTTATATTTGGGTACTATATGGTTATATTCATTCCCTTGTCAAACATAACAGAGAGTTTTCTTTATCTCCAGAGTTTTCATTTAACTGAATGGTAATGAGTCCTTAAATCTTCTAAATGTGAACAATAAAATACTCTGAATGACTATTCTTGGCAGTCTATATGCCATAACTGAATTATTTAGATATCTATTTAAAACTAGGAGATAGGAGGGAAATAACTCTCAGAATAAAGATTTTCTTTTTAAGTAACTTCTCAGAAAAACATTGTTGTTAATTTAGAAGGCAGCATTGTCAATTTAAATATCCTGTTATATTAGATATGTCTCCTACACCAAGGTTAAATACATAGAAAGTGTTATTGATTGTCAGTTTACTACATTAGTCAAATAATTTATGATTTAAAAGATTATAAATCACCCTTAAAATCAGGGGGTTTCAATTTGAATCTTTGGCAAATAAATAAATCTAATTTGTCCACATATATTACAAACCAGGAAGGTGAGAGAGCTGTGCTACACTAAATGTGAACAAGTGTACTGTTCAAAACTATTCTAGATCCTCTCAAGTGCATTAGAGCATTTGAGTTAAACATGTGTGAAATAGACAATATGGCACTTTTCTAACCTATTTTAAATTGACCAATTAATTTGGCAACCTATCTGACTGCATCGTCAAAACATGATTCAAGTCACTGTCACTTTACCAAATGTGTTGATACTTAGAACTGTAGGCTCCACACAAGATATATCCTCTGGCCTGTATACATTATATTAGCAATAAAATTGCTGAACATTAATTGGGAAAACACACAGTGCAGGTACTGAAGAGCAAAGTTGGGTGAAATGGTGACAGCTTTTCAAAAGTTCATAATCAAAGGGCATAAACAGTAGTCACTGCAAGGAAAACAGTGTGATAAAAGTAAGTTGGTGTCCAAAGTGACAATTCATGTATTCATTGAGTATAATATTGGAGAATCTTCTCAGCATCAGCCCCCGGAAGTAATGGAGAAGTGGTAGGAATTTTTTTTTTCTCCTAAGGGTTTTCAGATGAATGTCTCTTCCTGTTCTTCTTTTTGCTTCTGAGAAAGACACTTCAGAATGAAACCTGTCTCATTTGCCTCGAGACAACCTAGTTTCAGCTCATTGACTTTTCAGTTTCCCAGCTTTTCCTCTATTTTGCCATGGTATCATGGTTTTGCTTATGTAGTTCATATAAAAATGGAATTTTAGAATAGTTAATATATGGTGCTGCTTAGCTTACTATGGAAGGTATAGTTGTAACTAGCCCATCAGGACATGTTTAAGTTGTTTGAGTGGAAAGCTTCATCAATAAGATTTTGGAACATAGCTTCACTTCATCAGCTTTCTCTTGTTAATTTGAACTAATAACACCAATAATTAAATCAAAATTACATTTAAATGGGGCACTTCTACTCTGGCAGACACTTAGCACTTAGTAAATGCTTATAGAGATTCATCTTATGACAAAATTTGATAACACCCCATTTCCAGGTGAAGATGAGCTGTTTTTCCCCATTTCCTAAAAAGAAGAAAAGCTTGAGTTCCCTTATGTTTCCTCACTCTCTCTGGAGAGAGATGAAAAAAGAGGGTATCAGCAAGAGTGTGTACAATGCACCCAAACTGGCCTCATTACAAACACACACACACACACACACACACACACACACACACACACACACACACACACACACACAGGCTACCTGATTTTACCAGTACTTTTCAGGGGAATATGATTTTAGAAGCTAGAAAATCGGGCTCTGCTACCCAATAATTTTCAATATTGTATTTAAATTCAATGACCAGAAGCTGAAATGGAAATTGCAGGATATGCTAAAACAATTTCCTGATAATTATTAAACATACATCATTTCTAAAAGATACTTATAATAAATGCTTTTAACACAAAATCATAAACTTACAGAAAATGTTATGTGTGGTTTTATTTATTTTTTTTTACTTTTGCATTTTTTAAGTATATGTGGTTCAAATACATGGCTCTAGAACATGAACTCTATTGATGACCGTGTTTCCCTCTTAAAGATGTCAGAAACACTGAGAAAAATCTTAATTGTTAGTTAGAAGAATCTTTAACTCAAGAGACTAAGAAATTGCCTTTCATATTTTTCTATGATTAGATGTTTTACTCCACAGTCCCTAGCTTAAGAGAATGGATGAAAATTGAAGCTTCATCAGCCTTCCATAGACCCTGCCTGTGTGTAATTTGCACATTACCAGAGCAAACCTGAGGTCTCTGCAACTGTGCCAAGATGTCACTTACTCTTCTGTATGGTCCTTTTTAGAACAGTAGTTATTGATGCATCAGAATTTGACTGTTGGCTTCCAAGAAAGCTCAGATTTTTGCATAACATCACCAAATCTTCTAACTCTACAGGTCATTTCTGAAAAGACTAGTTCATCTCTGCTCTGACAAGTCTTTATCTTCATCATGATGAACCGTGATGGAGTCTCTTTCCATAAACTCAAACTTTGGGTGAGGGTCAACAAAGCACTGCAGCCAAACACATATGCATATTTAAATACAAATTTTATGTAGTTGAAAGAAAATTCTGCATTTAAGGATTGTTGTGTGCTAAGAAGCAGTAAGGACTTTTATGAACTTTTGTAATTTTTAAATTAACTCTTTTGTTCTTCTGTGGGGTGGATGCTTTTTAAGCACATTGGGTGCATATCATGTTCATGTTTGCTGCCCTGCAAGTCAGGAGAGGGAATAATATCGATAGGTACTGGAGTTATCTATGGTTATCAGCAGACCTGTGAGTTCTAGGAATCAAACTTAAACCTCTGCAAAAGCAACACAAGCTTTCAGGTACAAAGCCAACCCTCCAGGCCCTCATGTCCATTTTTAATACCTTTGTTGGGAAGCTAATAACATCTGGAAATACAGATTTAGCAGCTTATCATGAAAGGCTTCCTCCGTTTTTAATATGTTGTCAACTCTTAAGCATATTTTCACAACCACTGACAGCACATTAGGAAAAATTTAAGGTTACTGACAATATTATCCATTTGTCAGTATTTTTGTCTCATATTTTTACTTACTTATAAAGATAATACTATGTTTTCATTTTGCAAGTCAAGATATCTAAAATATAAAAATATAATGAATGTCATTATATTTTTGCAAACAACCAGACTCTGTCTTCATTACAGTTTTTCATTTATATTTTTTCCTACTATAACACAAAGAAACAATTGTTTCTACTATAAACAGCCTTGAAACTCACAGTGCCTTCTTCAAAACATACAAGACTCACTGCCTGTTTGTTTTATTCTCACTGGGGAAACGTATATTATAGCCCATTCAAATCAAATTTGAAGCTTTTACCTGTATTTCTAATCCTTTCCTCATACTTAACAATCTACCCCAAGTGTATCATCCTCTCCCCACCACCTGTATACCAGCTCTCAATCTCTCTTCAGTGTGCTTGTTCACTAAGCCCTGCTGGTTCTGAACCAGGTATGCAATAATGCATATATTGTCATTGTTATTCTCAACTTCTTTTTAATTGTTAATCACTATCCACCATAAAATACATAAAACATTTGTTGAAAAGGATAATATTGGGATGATAATACATGTTATCTCTATCAATGCTCTGTGATTTGCTCTCAAATTTCTTCATGTCCTCCCAGAAACTACCCTTTTAGAGGTGATCCTTTGGTGAATTCATTCTTTACCTCCACTTTCTTTCCATTAATATAATTACACATAATTTACTCCTAAGTAGTCCTTCAATTTGCATTTTAATTTAAATAAAAGACTTACACTGCCAGTGTTCTTCAGTGATATTAAATTTGATCAGTGCTATGATTCTAGGGCACATCAGCAGAGCAATGTCCTAGTCCTCTCTCCACTTCCCTTTATTTTTCTACTGCAAATAATGCCTTTTCTCAAATTGCACAAAGCATCTATCCTATTACTTGTAAATGTATCATGCTGAACAATCTTTCTCAAGTCACAGGTTATACATAATAATGTTTAATTATTCATGATTCAATTTGCTTATTTATGTTAATGTTTTCATTTACTTTATATACCAATCACAGTTTCCCCTCCTTCATCTCCTCCCATTGTTCCCTCCCCCCATCTCCCATCTACTCAACTCCATCTACTCCATTCACAAAGGGGCAGGCCTCCCATAGGAGTTAAAAAAAAAAAAAAAGCATTGTATACCAAATAGAAGCACTCCTAACTCCTCCCCTTACATCAAAGCTGGGTGAGGCATTCCAGCATGGGGGATAAGTTCCCCAAAACCAACTCAAGTGCCAGGGTCAAGTCTTGATCTCACTGCTAGGAACCCCACAAAAAGACCAAGCTGCACAACTGTCACCCACATACAGAGGGACTAGGTAGGTTACATACAGACTCCCTAGCTGTTCGTTCAGAGTCCATAAGCACCCAGGGTTCTTTTCTGTGGACCTTGAACCTTATGGCTCATTCAATCCATCATCCCTCTCTTCAACAGGACTCCTGGAGTTCAAAGCAGTGCTTGGCTGTGGATCTCTGCATCTGTTTCTATAACTGATGATTCGATTATTTTTAGCAATTTTTATTTAAATTAGAAAAAGGCTTGTTTTACATGTCAGTCCCAGTTACTTCTCTCTCCCCCCTCCTCTGCTCCCCAACAATCACCCTATCCCATCCCCTTTCTGATAAACCAGGAAGTGTGAGGCCTTCCATTGGGGATCTTAAAAGTCTGTCATATCATTTGGAGCAGGGACTAGA
The DNA here is from genome assembly GCF_003668045.3 of Cricetulus griseus. NCBI lineage: Eukaryota > Metazoa > Chordata > Mammalia > Rodentia > Cricetidae > Cricetulus > Cricetulus griseus. Next base: position 134,807,032 of record NC_048595.1, on the reverse strand, counting down.
TCCTCCCGGTATGTCTAGGCTGAGGGAGTATCCCTCTACGTGGAGTGGGCTACCAAAGTCCATTTGTATGCTATGGATAAATACTGATCCACTACCAGAGGCCTCAGACCTCCAAACTGACATCATCTTTCAGGGGTCTGGAACAGTCCTATGGTGGATTCCCAGCTATCAGTCTGGGGTCCATGAGCTCCTACTTGTTCAGGTCAGCTGTTTCTGTGGGTTTCTAGGTCTGTTTCTGACCTCCTTTTACATCATTCCTCCCTCTCTGCAACTGAATTCCAGAGTTCAGCTGAGTGTTTAGCTGTGAGTATCTGTTTCAGATTACATCAGCTACAGGAGGAAGGCTCTAGGATAACATATAAGTTTGTTGTCAATCTCATTATCAGAGAAGGGCACTTAAGATAACCTCTGAACTATGGCTTAGATTGGTAATTAGGGTGAACCTTGTAGATCTCTGTATATTTCCCTAGTGCCAGATTTCTATTTAAACCATATCTTTCTCTCTATTATGGTGTCTCTTTTCTTGCTCTCCTCTATTCTTCTCCTGACTCAATCTTCTTGCCTTCTCATGACCTCCTCTCCCCTCCTCTTCTCCCTTTCCCTTTCTTCATACTCACTTTCCCCTCTCCCCATGCCCCAATTAGCTCAGGAGATTTTGTCCCTTACCCCTTGTCTTAGGGTCCTCCTTGTTTCCTGTTGTCAGTGTGGTCTGTAGGCTAGTAATTCTTTGCTCTATGTCTAAAATCCATGTATGAGTTTGTACATACAATTTTTTGTCTTTTTGTGACTGGGTTACCTCACTCAGAATGGTTTCTTCTAGTTCCATCTATTTGCCTGCGAATTTCAAGATTCCATTGTTTTTTTGTTCCCACTGAATAGTACTACATTGTATAAATGTACCACATTTTCTCTATCCATTCTTCAGTTGAGAGGCATCTAGGTTACTTCCAGGTTCTAGCTATTACAAATAATGCTGCTATGAACATAGTTGAACATATGTCCTTGTTGTATACATGTGTGTCTTTTGGGTATATGCGTAAGAGTGGAATTGCTGGATCTGATGGTAGACTGATTCCCATTTTCCTAAGGAACCACCATACTGATTTCCAAAGTGGTTGAACAAGTTTGCACTCCCACCAGCAGTGGAGGAGTGTTCCCCTTTCTCTACATCCTCTCCAGAATAAAATGTCATTGGTGTTTTTTTATTTTATCCATTCTGACGGGATCAAGATTGTATCCCAGAGTTGTTTTGATTTGCATTTCCCTGATGGCTAAGGATGTTGAGGACTTTCTTAAGTGTTTTTCAGCCATTTTAGATACCTCTATTGAGAATTTTCTATTTAGTTCTGTATGCTACTTCTTAATTAAATTAATTGGTGTTTTAGTGACTAGCTTATGAGTTCTTTATATATTTTGGAAACCAGCCCTCTGTTAGATGTGGGGTGGGTGAATATCTTTTCCCTTTCTGTGGGCTGTTGTTTTGTCTTGTTGACAGTGTCCTTTGCCTTACAGAAACTTCTCAGTTTCAGGGGGTCCCATTTATTAATTGTCAATCCCAGTGTCTGTGCTACTGGTGGTATGTTCAGGAAGTGGTCTCCTGTACCAATTCGTTGGAGGGTACCACCTACTTTCTCTCTTCTAAGAGGTTCAGTGTGGATGGATTTATGTTGAGGTCTTTGGTCTATTTGGGTTTAATCTTTGTGCATGGAAATAGATATGGATCTATCTCTAGTCTTCTACATGCCAGCATCCAGTTATGCCGGCACCATTTGTTGAAGATGCTTTCTTTTTTCCATTGTATAATTTTAGCTTCTTTGTCAAAAATCAGGTGTTCAATCCTTCCATTTTCTGGCAGCACCTTTAATTTCATTCTTTAAAGACTCAAAGTTCTTGCTATACAGGTCTTTCACTTATTTGGTTAGTGTTACCCTGAGATATTTTATGTTGTTTGTAGCTAATATAATGTGTGATGTTTCTCTGATTTCTTTCTCAGCTCATTCATCATCTGTATATAGTAGGACTACTGATTTTTTTTTTTAGTTAATCTTGTATCCTGCCACTTTGCTGAAGTTGTTTATCAGCTGTAGAAGTTCCCTGGTAGAGTTTTTCCGGATCACTTATGTAAACTGTCATATCATCTGCAAACAGTGAAAGTTTGATTTATCCTTTTCTAATTTGATCCCCCTTGATCTTGTGTTGTTGTCTTACTGCTCTAGCTAGAACTTAAAGTGCAATTTTGAAGAGGTCTGGAGAGAGTGGACAGCCTTGTCTTGTTCCTGATTTTAGAGGTATCCCGTTGAGTTTTTCTCCATTTACTTTGATGTTGGCTGTTGGTTTGTTGTATATTGCTTTTGTTATGTTTCATTATGTTACTGTTGTCCCTGATCTCTCGGAACCTTTATCATGAAGGCGTGCTGGATTTTTTCAAACACTTTTTTAGCATCTAGTGAGATGATCATGTGATTTTTCTTTCTCAATTTATTTATATGGTGGATTACATTGATAGATTTTTGTATGTTGTACCATCCCTGAATCCCTGAGATGAAGCCTACTTGATCATGGTGCAAGATTTTTCTGATGTGTTTTTGGATTCCATTTGCCAGTATTTTATTGACAATTTTTGAATCATTGTTCATGAGGGATATTGGTCTAATATCCCTGATGATTCAATTTTAAACACATCCCTGATTATTCAATTTTAAACACTAAACTCTAAAACTGCAAAATTGTGTCCCAAGTAGCCTCACTAATTTATACCAATACCTACATTTTATGTGTATTCTACTTGCTCCTAAACCTAGTCAACACATGATATTATCTGTCTATAAAATGGGAACTCAGGAACCCATATTAACTTACATCTCTAATAACTTATAAAAATGACAAATTTTTATTTGTTTATTTATCACATTATTCTTCTATAAAGTGATGTTACTAGTTTTTACCAAACTTATTTTTGGTGTTTTAACTCACTTTCCTGTGATGAATATGATGTATTTATATATTCAAGAAACAAATACTTTTTTTTTTGGTTTTTCGAGATGGAGTTTCTCTGTGTAGCTTTGGAGCCTATCCTGGCACTCACTCTGGAGACCAGGCTGGCCTCGAACTCACAGAGATCCACCTGCCTTTGCCTCCAGAGTGCTGGGATTAAAGCCGTGTGCCACCAACACTCGGCAAGAAACAAATACTTTGTCAAAGATTTTTCTTCTTTCTGTGGTGTTTCCATGACAATTGATGAGGAAATATTCATAATTTAGTGTCATATAATTCGCAAATGCTATATTTTAAGGACAATGTAATTTTTATGTCTGGTTTAAGATCATCATTCTATATTTTGAGCTCATAAATGAATTCTCATCCCCTTATCACTTAAATTTTATGTATTTTATCTTTCATATTTACAGATAAGTTTTTTAAGAGTAGAAAGTAGGAATTCAACTTTATAATTAGCCTTTTATATACCCAGTTATTATAGAGTTTTCATTACAAAGTCTATCATGTTGACAAGTTATAGTAAACACTGGAACCTGATACAGGAGTACCATGAATCTGAGGACATCCTGAGCTGTATAAGATTCTCTTTAAATCCCAAATTTCTAATTTCATAAAAGCTGAACATTTCTTTTAACCATAAGGTTGGCAATTCCATGTACTATTTTCTTGTCAATCTCAAACTCTTGGTCACATTTTCAGTTCATAAAGTGAGGATGCAACCACCTTGGAATTGTAAATCATTAAATTTATGCTAAAAATTATTTTATTTTATTTTTTCCTCAGTAAATAAGGGAAGCATTGAAGTGACATAATGATGAAAATTAGTAATTTTAGGAACAGAGATATATACCCTACAAATATTATTATCGAGAAGTCTCAAATAAATTTAAAAAACAAAAGGATCTCTTTATCTTTGTTTTCATCGTACATCTTGATTCTTCTCTCATTCTTCAACATTTTTCCATAACATACCTTATTCCAATATTTTATATATTTTTATTTGCTTCAATTCTTTCTTCGCATCTAAATGTCCTCGGTAGAGTATAAAATACAGACAAGCTAGAGTCTAATTTTTTGTGTGTGGATATGACAATTCCAACAGTGTCTCATGTAAAGGAGATGTTTCCATATATTTTACAGAGAAACGCATATAAGATTTGTGTAATGAGGAATGAAGAAATTGCTTAAATTGTAAAGCATTTTCCACAGAAACATGAAAATTTGAGTCTGAGTTCTCAGAACCTACATAAAAGGACTGGGGAGGTAGCAATGTTCCCACAATTCTTCACCAGTGCAAAGGGATCTATGAAGCTAATTAGCCAGAGCACTTCCTTAACTGATCAACTTCATACCTCAGGTTCAGTGAGAGACCCTGTCTCAAAAAAAAAAAAAATAAAGGTGAAATCAAGAGAAAACACCAGATGTGGATCTTGCGTTTCCATGTAGCCTACGCCTATATTCCTGTATATGTGTTTACATGCACACTAAAAATACAAGCACCAAATAAAAAACGTCACACATAGGCACATAGTATAAATTATTTAATAAATAATTGTAGGATGATCTGCAAAATAAATAGAAAAAATAAAAATTCTAAGACATAATGCTTTCAAATCATTTTTCAGTGCTATTTTGAACAATGCCATTTTATATTTTCAGATATTAACATGGCAGGGGAACCCAAACCGTACAGACCAAAGCCTGGAAACAAGAGGCCACTGTCTGCTCTCTATAGGTAAGTAAGAAACACCATGCCACAACATACATGAAATTTTTGATGCTTTATGAGACTATGTGATATACAAGTAATTAACTTATTTAAAACAATATTTACTCTTAAATTTTACTGGTTAAACACACATACATAAACACACATACATGCATACACACACATGCATGTACACACACATAGCAGATGCTGAATATTCTCATATATATTTATATTTCTGCCAATCATGGTCTGTGGCTGCACAAAAATGCTTGCAAGAAACAACTTAAAAGAAGTTGCACTTAGTCTCAACGCTAGCTTGGAATGTTTCAGTACACAGTTGGCTGTGCTGTTCCTGAGCTCATCGTGAGACAGTTTGCTTTCGTGAAAGTGCAGGGAAGAATAAAAGCTGCCTACTTTGTGACATACTGGGACAGGTGACAACAAAGGAATCAAAGTACAGCTTCTAGGGGCATACCTCCAGTGGCTTATTTCCTCCAAATAGAGCCCACAATCTAATAGTCCACTCAGTATGAATTCAGCAGATTAACACATTTATGAATTCAGCATCCTCATGATCCAATTCATTCTTAAAACACTACCAGCTAGTAACAATGGATTCAATACATGAGCTTTTAAAAGGTACATTTACAGTCCAACCAAAGCAATAATCATTCTAGGAGTCTAAACAGACTGTTTTACGGTTAAGAATGCTTGCTGCTCTTCCAGAGAACACGAGTCTGTTGCCAACACAATGAACCATCTGTCTTGCTCACCATCCCCAACATCACAAACATGCCACATGCACCTTCATTCAATGTATTAATGCTACTTGTCATGTTTTTGTTTCAGTTCTCTGAGATAGATCAAGAACTTGAAGATACATTAGCTATTGATTTTCACCAAGACAGGCCACTAGTAAGCATGATAACACTAGTCAAGCCAATGTCAATAGACAGTATACTCCAGTATTCCTCCAAATATAAATCTGTTCAGCTTATTTTGTTAACACTATTTATGAACATCTCATGCCTATTTTCTCAGAATGACAAATATAGTTCTCTTATCTAGACAATCCAATTACTTCATTGTCTGTCTTAGTTAGGGTTTTTATTGCTGTGAAGAGAAACCATGGCCATGACAACTCTTTTAAAGGAAAACATTTAATTGGTGTTGGCTTTGAGGTTCAAAGGATTCGTCCATTATCAGCATGCAGGAAGTGTAGTATCGCATAGACAGACATGGTGCTGAAGAGCAGCTGAGAGTTCTACATATGGATTAACAGGCATCAGGGAGAGAGAGAGCCAGAGAGAGACTGAGTCTGACTAGGCATTTGAAACCCCAAAGCCTACCCCCAGAGCACATTTCTCCAGGACCACACTTACTATTGCAAGGCCAGATGTCCTAATCCTTTCAAATAATGTTTCTCCGGAACCTATGGGGTCATTCTCATTTAAATCACCACAGTGTCCTATGGTGGGTGGGTGATTATAGTTTTTCACTGTATTTTTGTCTCCTGTTTCTATATCAGTTAATCAGTGTCTATAACTCTGTTCATAGTATGTTATATTCAGTCCTTGGGTACTCTGCAGGTATTATTATTAAAAATGTAAAATGTGGTTAAGGCTAAAAAGGAAGACAAAAGTAACTTCACAGAACTTTCAGGTTTTGCTTTATTATTTTTTAACAGCACTTTGGAAAAAAGAAGGGAAAAACTACCCTGCAGTGAAGCCATGTGTCCCACTTCATGTACTTTTGTGCGTTTCTTTTTAAGTGCTGACTTTGCAAACTGTCTCTCTAAAATTCACTTTAGTTAGATCGAGCAAGTTGTTCCAGGCTATTGAGATCTCTATCATCCAATTTATTGGTACTCTACCAGATATGTTTCATCATTCCATTGCAAAAGAGCTAAGAGAAATGTTGAGCAAAGCTTCCCGTTTCAATGATGCCACTTGGTTAACAGAAAATTAAGATATATGTAATTAGATGGACTATGTTCTGATATGCAGTGGCCAAAAGAGTACTCATAAGAAGTCCCCATGCTATTCTCTTATCTTATTATCTACAAAAACATTCTCTGAACTCTGTGTCTATACAGTCTCATTTCTTATACTAAAAAAAAAAAAAGATTATAAACAGAACACTGAATAGGGCCTTTTATACTGAGGATCTCAAGTCTATCCAGTGAATAGCAATCAGTGATTTTTCAAGGTCTTGTGATAAAAAAATGTTGTTTGTCTTCTTATTCTGGATGTTTCAATGTGCTAAATCAGAGTATGAGTAAATGAAGATAGTCAAATTAAATAAAATATTTTATACAAAATAGGAAACAAAAATAAATGCTGATAATTGACCATAGAGTGATTTTCTTACTAATTTTTTTTATTTAAAATAAAGATAATCTTATATTTTGCATACCAATCCAAGTTTCCTCTCCATCTTGTTCTCCCATTCCCCCCAACATTTCCCCATCCCACCCCCTATCCACTCCTTAGAGAGGGTGAGGTATCCCATGGGGGATCATCAAAGTCTGTCACATCATTTAGGGCAGGACCTACCCCCGACCCCCAAATCTAGTATCCCTCCATAGGGAGTGGGAAGGCTGAGAGAGTATCCCTCCAATAAGGAATGGGTTCCAAAATCAGTAGGTATAAAAACTGGTTCCACTGCCAGTGGTCTTATAGACTGCCCAAGCCCCCAAATGATATCCTCATTCAACGGGCCTGGTTCAGTCTTATACAGGTTCCCCAGCTGTCTAGTCTGGAGTCCATGAGCTTCCACTTGCCCAGGTCAGCTGTTTCTGTGGGTTCTCCTAGCATGGTCTTGATCCCTTTGCTTATCACTCCTCCCTCTCTACAACTGGATTCCAGGAGATCAGCTCAATGCTTAGCTGTGAATCTCTGCTTCTGCTTCCATCAACTACTGAATAAAGGCTCTATGATGGCATTTAAGGTAATCATCAATCTCATTATAGTGGGATGGCATTTAAGGTAGTCCCTCCACTATTGCTTAGATTCCTAATTTAGGATCAACCTTGTGAATTCCTGGGAATTTGCCCAATGCAGGTTTCTCATTAAGCCCATAATAGTTCTCTCTTTTTCAAGGTATCTCTTTCCCAGCTCTCCTTCTCTGTTCTCCCATCTGATAGAGGGATATTCTCCAAAATATACAAAGAATTCAAGAAGCCAGTCACCATAGAGTAATTTTCATTGATAGGAAAAGGCAGGGATGAAATCATAGCCCAAACTGATGACATATGTTGCACATTACTTGAGGGAAAACCAAGCAATGCAAATTGTTTCCTGTTTAGTTTCATTTTAAATGTGCACATATATAGTTGTTGCTCACACAGAATCCTGAAAGTGATTTATATAATTATTAACAACCCAAGCTGGCAAGAATTTCTTTTTCATTTTCCTCTCATCATGGAGTTACTAGTGTCTGCATAATGATGTTAGTTTTCATATTTTCTCTGTTCTGGGATTGTTTTGATTTCCTTATGGAGTTGAATGTTCTTGACAAGACACTAGTGTCTTTCTATTATTTATTTTATTAATACCTGGTTATATTGCATTGAAAATCAAAAGATTTAGAAAATATTTGGTTTAAGTATTCTGTGCTGTATACCTATTACATCAGTGGGAAAATGTTCATTTGTCCCATTTTCATGAATTTAAGTAAATTAAAGTTCAGGTGTGTGGAAATTGAAAGACAATAGCAACAAGAAAAAAGGAACAAAATGCAGATGAGAAAATCCCTTTTTACTTATTTTCTCATTCTTACATAAGTTTAATAGTACTTTACATTTATAGGAAAACTATTTCCACAGTCATTCATCTATTCAGCACAGAACTCCTGCAGGCTGAGATTATGTGCCTTGCTACATAAATAAGAAATCTAAGTTTCAAAGAGAAAAATACTTTTTTTTCAGTGCAAGGTAGCAAGATTAATAACTGAGCTGTAGTCTTCAGCTTCTAAGACTGGGAACCCTGTCAGGAAAACCCAGCTTCTAACATTAACTTACCCACTAGCCCCTCAACAAAAGGGGGTGAAACAAAACACAGCCTTTCTAGTCACCAGCACCAACAGTCAGTCATATCTGCCTGTGAATACAATGCCCACAGTAGAAAGAGCAATGATTGCCTACCAGATGTTTCATAAGAACAATAAAACGGACATCTACTTGAGCAATGAGAAGATCTTAGTTCAAGTTAGGTAACACACGGATTTCTATCTTTCTTTCCTTCCTTTAGTTTATTCTTGCTCTCTTCCATACTGGACATTGAACTTGGGGACCTTCGAATGTTATACCACCTAACTATTTCTCTTTAGCTATTTTATTTTATTTTGAAATTATATTTTACAAGCTGGCCTTGAACTCACATCACAACACATTCAGGTCTTGAATTTGTGATTTTCCTTCCTCAGTCGTACAACTATATGACTTACAATGCTAATATCATGAGGCCAGGCTACAATTTTCTTGATCATAAAAGATTCTGTAACTGAGGTGAAATCACTTGCTACTTTTAGGAGAGGAAATGTCATCTTGGAAACAGCAAGATATATATTCCCTAATGTTTAAAGTTTTGAGCCTATTTATTTAACTTCCATGAAATAGCATGATCCTATTTGTCTATAAATTTACTATCTCACATACTTCAATACATCCACAGAACACTTATGTACTATACTTACAGGGGTCAAAGGACTGCTGGTGCAGAGAGTGCAAAACCACAGAGTGAAAAGACATAATGGGGTAAAATGTGTTGTGTGTATATTTAAAGGAAGTTTCTGTTTACTATATGGCTTTAAGGTGATGTGTCTCTATTACTATCCTCCTTCTGGGCCTGAACCTGATCCATAACAGGACCTTCTTCATCCCTATCCACTTAGTCACTATCATATACCATATTCTGCTTTTCCCACTGAATACCCGTTGACACAGGGCTGTGCTTTGTATCTTATTTTCAGAGGACTTTTCAGTCTAGCCATACAACTTTCATTAGTACTTACTACATGTTTAATTTACATGGCATGCACAGTATATAGAAAAATACATTATATTGAGACTTGAAACAATAGCACTCCAAGAAGAAGACAAAGGAGAGAATTACTGATTCTACCTCAGCAGAAGGAAGTTAACTCTCTGGAAGTTACAGGGTGAACAGGATGCTTGAGCTGGATTCCAAATAAGTAAGGACTTCTACAAAAGTGAAGGCATAATGAGCAAAGAAAACACTCAAGGGCTGAATACCAGAGGACACGAAAGAATATCCCATAGTGAGAGCTGATATGGCTAACTTGGAGGAAAAGAGGAACATTAAGTAGGTGGGGCCTGTAAATATCTCTACACATTATATCAATAATAGACTTTTATTTACTGCACAACAAGGAATCATTTTAATATGTGACTGAGGAAGTAAGATGTGAGGGATACAGAGATGCCCAAGGTCTCTTGCTTAGCCAAATAGGGAATCAGCATAGTAGTGAATCAGAAGAAACAGGAAAGACAAGATAAGTACTGAAAGCTCAGATGTAAAGTCTGTAGAAGGAGAAAAAGTAAATTATTCCAGTACTGAGCATGAATTCATAGAGACAGGCAATTTATTAAAATAACCCTTGCCATAAAAATGTCTCCCATTAGAGTCCATTTGTAAATGAATTATAATTAATCATTTCTGAATATTTCATAAATATTGGACCTAATCCTAATTATGAATAGCTCATCCATTCTTCAGGGAAAATACTGTAATATTTAATAAATTGATGCTGCAAATGTTCTGTGTATATTGTAAACTGTCTATGGTGCTTTGAAATTATTATTCTCCCCTAGGAAGTAAGTTTTCCAGCATGCTAAATTCCAATTAATATTAAACAATTGTAAAATGACAATTATTATTTCCTGTTTTGCTTCTGCTTATAAAGCAGACAGGTCTTTCTTCTCTGGCTTGGGTAAAAATAACAAACATACCAAAGAACAAAGGCATGTTCTTCACAGCTAAACAAATGCATGTTTTCCATCAAGTAGTGGCAGCCCTCCGAGTTACAGAGAACACAACTTGAAAAGATGGATGTCACATAAGGTTTTGTCTCAATTTCACAGAGGTTAATGAGTACCATTTCCAAATATTGTGGGCATCACACAGGTCCCTTTGTACCTAGGAAGACCTTAGTAGTCAAGTCATCATTAAGAAAAAATGAATACTTCTTAAGACTGGAAAATGATAGTCTTTAGATACCAGAAACATCTTTCTCAGGTCATACTTATTGGTGCTGGAAGTCATGAATGTGGGGTAAGTTAGTTTGATGGACAAAATCAGAGCCTGTCTAAGGAAAATAACTATACTAAATTATTGGTGGTTATTTATCTTTTACTCCATTTACATGAATTCTATGATCTTTCATAGTAGTTCTCAGAGATCAAAGATCTCAAGAAAAGGAGACTTCCAGGAGCTGCAGAATGCCTTCCAGGACCTTGACAACAGAAATTAAAGTTCTGGAATTTATGTTTTCATTCATTGCAAACACAAAATCACTATGGAATAAAAGGTGTGCTGACCATCTCTACCTTTTGGCTTTCTCAGAGTGCCGAGTTAAGCATTCATCTATTTTCTGTCTTCTTTGATAGTGTCAAGGAAAATATTCCCTCAATTGATGAGGTTTAATATTCCCTTTGTGAATCCCTTCAGCTCTGGGAAAGGCTTCTTTCCATTCCAATTTTTTTTTGGTGAGGTAGAACCAACTGAAAGGCACCTTCTTTGCTTCCAAGTTGGAGTGTGAGGGTATAAGGGAATTACTTACCATAGCCTCACAAGTGTACATCCTACCTTTTTTACTAGGCAGAGACCAAGCACTGACTGGCATACCTGGTTTAATATATACCTGGAACTGTGTAGAAATTTCAGTGGTATTGATCCTATTCCAGTCCTCCAATGCCTACAAGTTATTGACATAGCATTGCCAAAACCAGTAAGAGAAAAATACCAAAAAGTCTACATTTAAATTTTAATACATCTGAGTAATTGAGGGTAAATTCTCTCAAAATAAGGCTTTAAATGAATGTCACCATGCTTTTGTGCCAGAAAAGATTGCAAAATTGTATTTTGATAACTTAAAGCTATGCCAATATTTGATGTGAATATCCTTAGAGAAGTGTTATACTGTGGTTCCTTTAAGAAACAATTTATCCAGTGACATGGAATTGACCTCTCATTCATTAAGCCACATGAAAGAAAAAAATAGTTTCATGGAAGATAATATGCTTATGAGCCTGGAACTTTCATGTACATTATGAAATGTTAATTATGCTAATTATTATGATTATTCAAAGAAAATAGCTATAGTAAGTATTATACTATATTTACTTTAAAGAATCAAATGGAAAAGGATTAAAAATATATAGTGCCTTCCTCTTAAAAATGTCTAATGTGCATTCAAAACAGTAGAAATCAGATTTATTTAACCAAAAGGCAATGTCATTACAACATAGGAATTGCACTCATTGACATAAACGTTTAAACTTCAAGGGAACTAATGGGAAGCAGTGAGGAAAACAGAAACTGGTGAGGACATAGAAGAGTGAGCAGGAACTTTGGGCATCAAGCTCTGACTCATGAATGATGCTTGTCCCAAGATGGAAGTGGAGGTCTGCAATGGGGAAGATGAGCACTAGAAGGAGTCAAACAAGGATATTTTACCTTTTCATTTAAAGTGTTTAAAGAACTGCTGACATAATAAAATATAATATAGTTCTGCTCCAGGCAATTCTCTGCTAAGCTAAAGAATGGTCTATCTGCCATTATCTGATTAATTTTACTGAACAAATGGCCACTATCATCTTGCCCATAGATCAGAACATGACAATGATAAAGGGGGTACTATAGTGCAATTTCTCAGCACAGAGGATCTATGTAAGACATTTGTGATTCATATTATTAGAAGTTACAACATCTATTTGCTTGATTTGAGACCAACTTTTTAAAACATGGAAGTAACAGCTCAGAAATTAAAGGAGAGGTAGGGTCAGGCAAAGGCTTAAGTATATAAAGAAAATATGTACAATAACACAGGATTGCAGGTCGTTCTCCAGGGTCTAGCCTCACTTAGAGCTAACAACAGTAGCTCATGTGCTCATACCTCACTGAAAAAGAACAAACAACATGAAAGTTCAAGCCAATATCTCCTTTCAAATACTGAAAAGTCTCATAAAAGTGTTTGACAATGAGAATTAGCTAGGTGGACCCCAGAACACAGAAATTAAGACAAAAGATTATTTGGAACAACAAATTTTACAAGAATCCTGGTAGGCAAGGCTTAAAAGGTGGGATAATAATTTGTATAATTTGTATAAGTATAAATACTTAAATATTTGAGGAATTCTTTTTCTTTATTCTCTTTGGCAGAAATGCATTACATAGTTTTATCTAACATCATCTAAATTATAACAAGTATCATCCTATATATCATGCATGTATACACACACACAGAGAGAGAGAGAGAGAGAGAGAGAGAGAGAGAGAGAGAGAGAGAGAGAGAGAGAGAGAGAGGCCATTTAAAACTGGCAGCATTTTTTCTTATGGAGTCTCACACTAAGGAAAATACCATGAAGAGACCAAATATGCCTGTAAATTCACTCAAGGCAGTTTTCCATCCTATGACATCCTTTGGCAAATCCTGCCTAATAGAATCTCACAATGGAGTTCCAGATAATTGAAAATTCATGGTCTCCTGAACTTAAATTGCCCAAAAGTTTACACAATTGCAGAAGACAGACAGTAAGATGGGGCCAAACACTTGATGACTTGTTCACCCAGCCTTCAAATCAGAAAACAGCAGCATGGCTGGATATCTACACAAGGACAACTTAAGCTGGTATTTCATGCTTCTTTGAAGAAGACGTGGTGAAAGTAATGTTACAATGATGTGTAGAATTTCTATTTTGTCTTCTTGGTCTTCGGGTGTAAAAGAAACAAAAAAGAGATTTTAATTTACTGCTTAAGGCTTATTTTCAACTGGTTATTTTCTTATATACATGAAAATGAATGTGCTTTTGCTGAACTAAATTATTTTATATAAAAAAACCTCACATGTAGCCCTTAACACTGCTATTGGTATCAGACTGATTTCTTCTTAGATTACATTAAGGGGTACTAAAGTTACAGTGCAGAGAGTAACAATGTATGCCCACACAAAAACTAGTTAGGGGGATGTACATCTCATCTTTTCTCTGTACATGAGGAAGATGCTTTATATTTTATCTTTCACAGAACAATACCATTCATTGTTCATACATTGAAAGTTCTTCATTTTCTTTGTCAATTTCACTTGGTTTCTTTAGCATTATATATTTTTTTGGTCTTTTCTACACTTTTTATTGTAGAATAATCCTTGGTTTAAAACTAGGACCCTGCATTTCAAACATAAGATACATTACAAGTCAGTTACCTTTGATTTTGAAGGGTTACCTCTTAGTTATTTTTTATTTTGAAGCTTCACCCCACCATCATTTGTTTACATTTAGCTCATATTATCACCATGCCACATAAGTCATTTATTAATGTACTCATTACATTTACACTTCCATATGATCATGGGGGAGGGATTATGAAAGTAATGGAAATGTGCTTAAATTCTTAACAAACTGAAGCTGAATAGTAAGAAAACTCTAATGTTAGAGTTTTAACTTCTAGTTGTGCTATTAAGAACACTGCTAAATTTTTCTCTGTTCCACAATACTGTTTACCAATGTGGTAGAAAAGCTTGAAACCAGAATGCAGCTCATATCACAAGCAATTCACTTAGAGATTGAAAACAATAAAACATACCTTCATAGCAATCAGCTAAAACTTATAACAAACTTGATTGTAAATTAACAGTTACTAAACCTTAAATAATAGGACACAACCACAACATTCACTCTAACCTTACTGGGTAATTGAGTTCTGATTTATATTTCCTAATTTACTTCAAAGGAAGAAAGATATCCATAGGACAGGTTATACTTTTCAGTTGCCTATTCAGGGCAAGGTGCCCACTGAATTTCAGTACAAACATACTGTATTAGTTAGCCATTTATCTCTGTGACCAAATACTTGGACAAAATGCTGTTAACAGAGAAAATTTATTTTGTCTCAAAATTCACAGTATTCAGTTTTTGAGTCACTGGGTTCCACAGTTTTGCCCTGAGGTGAGGTTGAAACTTCACAGTGGAAAGACATGGTGGGAAAAACATGCTTACCTTATAGTAATCAGAAAATGGAGACACAGAAAAAGGTCAGGCAAAAGACATACCCCTCAAGCCACATTTGAGTGATCTAATACCCCCAAATTTTATCATCATCCAGGACTATTATGACATTAAATTATGAGTTTATAATAGTTGATGAAATTAGAACCATTATAATCAAATCTTACCTCCAAGCTTCTACCTATGAGCATTGGCAATCAAGCCTCAAACACATAAGACTTTGGGGAGACCCTTCATATAACTGGAAACCCCAGTTTCCAGAGGCTTAGGTCTACCTCACATTGCCAAATTATTTAGTTCATCTTCAAAAAGTCCACTGCCCTGATTCTAGCCTTTTTTTAAGAGTGTAAGTTCAAATTCTTTTGTGAAACTCATGACAGATTCTTAGCTATATTGTGGTGTGTGTGTGTGTGTGTGTGTGTGTGTGTGTGTGTGTGTGTGTGTGTGTGTGTGTGTGTGTGTGTCTATGAGCAAAAGATACAGGTTGCATAATTTTAACATGAAGTTATAATAACAAGACATGGTAACCATTTTAATTCAACAAAGAAGAATAAGAGCATTGTATCTTGGTTTACCTATAATCGCATCACTTAGAAGGATGGAGCACAAAGATTGTCACAAGTTCAAGGCCAATCAGGGCCACCTAGTGAGTTCTAAGTCAACCAAGGCTACAGTGTGATGCATGACCACATGAAATAAATATATAAATAGACATAAAAAGGAAGTCAAACCAAAACATCTTTAACTATTGGGAAAAAATTAAGCATGTAGCTCTATTTCTAGGATCCAAGGCAGATGGAACTTGATGCAGACTCTAAAGGGCATGAAAACCATATCCCTTGTTGTTTACAAACTACAAGGAATCTTTTGGGGCTAACCCTGCTCAGTGCCTACAGCTTTTCTCAACAGGGCTTATATGTTCCTACTTCCTGCAGGGTCTCTACTACAGTCATTGTTCACTCTCAAGCTTTATACATTGTTCTTTTGCGTCTTCTCAAAGGGGCTCTGACACTCTTCCACATTTTTTGATTTCGACAGCTTTCCTTTCAAACTTGGGTAGATGCCTTCATGACACCATAACTTTGTATTATGCAGGCCTGAAAATCCAGTATCATAAATGACCAACTCAGCAGACAAAAATTACAAGAACCTTTATCCATGTCTTTAGTTGTCTCTAAATGTCTGGGTTACTGAGCATGTATTAAAATCTTTCCTAGGAGACCCTGTGTGAACAAACAATCCTGTATCTCTCTTCTCAAAACAAACATTTTTAAAAGAATTTATTCCAGATTTTTAAATTGCAATAAAAAATACTTAACTCTCAGGGCTGTGGAGATGACTCAGCAGTTAAGAGTGTTGGCAGCTCTTCCACAGGAGCCGGGTTCAATTCTCAGCACCCATGTGGCAGCTCACAACCATGTGCAACTCCACTTCCAGGGGATCTGATACCTTCCCATAAATGCACAGAAAATAAAGTTAAATTAGCTATTAAAAATATTCACAACTCTCGGAGAACATTCAGAATTATAGAAAATCAAGAAATTGAAATGCTCGTCTATACACACACACACACACACACACACACACACACACACACACACACACACACGAGAAAGGCCTTAGAGTGAACAGGTTCCTAGGGTGTTTACTCAAAGAAGAGAGGGAAGGCAAATCAGGAAATTGCATAGTTGCAATAGGAAAAAACTCCTCACTTTTAAATCATATTCACACCCATGAGCAGAAGAAAACCAAGGTTCAAAATAAAGAATAATCTACACAATTCCAGACCAGGCCCAAGTTTCCTGCCTCTGTTTCTAAAACTCATCCAATTTTTGCTTCTTTCAATATTCGGTTTGGGGAAGCTTTCTCATTTCTAAAAATGCAGCACAAGTGACAGTGTGGTTTGAAGTCAGGAGTGTATGATACTGTTATAAAGTTTTATGAAACACCTTCACTAAGCAGTTGAAATTATTCACCTGTTTGATTGTTTTGTCAAATCAGGAAGCAGGACTGTTCCTGAGATACCATCATTACATACTGTGTCTTCTTTGAGAATAAGTTGTTTATCATGTATCAAGGTAAATAAGAACAAAAATGTGAATATGTAGAAGAACATTCAAGCTCATTTCAAATATTGACAGAAAATATACAAAGTGAATATAAAAAGCTATTTTAAAACACATAAAAATACAGATGAATGATGGAATGAAGACAAACCACATGCTTCTTTCTCCTTTGTCATCAATATCTCATTATTACAATATGGATGGTTTTTATTAGTCACACAATCGTTTTTTACAAAAATAGATTATTCTACTGTCTTTATATTTTGTCTTGTTCAATTCAACCTTGAAAATTATTCTTATAAACTATAAAGTAATAGAAAATGTTATATTGTAATGTTTTCAAAGTTACTTTTAGAAGTTCTGGCCCTAGAAAATTGAAATTTACATTATCTTAGTTTTCTTTATTTAAAATATATTGATTAGGAGTAGCCACTTTTTTCTTGTGAAAATTTCATGCCCTGTATGCCTCCTTTTAAAGGACAATTCTTCTACTGACCTTTATTTGTAAGAAGTAAGCCTGGATGTGCTTCATCTCCTTTGTGTGGACAGCAGAGGATAAAGAGCCCTGACCTCCTCACTAGACTATTAATTACCCATGTTTGACACACATCATTCCTTTTGGATGATTTATGAACTATTACACTCTCAAAAATTTTTTCTAGTGAAGTTAAATGGGATTGTTAATTTGTTTTTCTGGAGTTCTTACATTTCATAATACTCAGGATCTTCCAATTCTAATTTACTTACTGTTTTGTTCATATTTATGGTACAGAAGAATCATGGATCATTAAAATTTTTACATTGAGATACAGAAGAATTTGTGTTTTAATATTTACATAAAAATTCCTTCTTCTGACAGGAACACACACGTGTGGAAGAATTACTTGGTCCTATAAAGTTTCCAGTTATCAGAATATGCACTGGATTGAAAGTCAGGAACCTGCAACCATGAGGCTAGTCTCATGCAGCAACCAAGTGTTTAAAAGCAATTCAACCCCTTTCAAATCACTTTCTCATCATTAAATGAAGGACACAGAACAGGTCATTTTTTTAGTTTGTTCTCATTTCTAATATTCTGGGATTCTGTTGTTTACATTCTAAACTGGAGGAGAAGTTAGGCTTTCATGATTCTCTGTGGAATTTATATGTATTTACTTTCAAATTCTAAAAAAAATGCCCCAAATAAATACTCTGAGTAAGAAATTATATTAGGTATTACAGCACACCTAAGGAGATCACCTTAATATGTCTATAATGTAAAAATAATAAATTATTCCCAAAATGTTCTTTGTAAATTTACTTATCACAAGAAAATCTTATTCAATAAAAATATGGACCAATAATAATATGCTGATTATATTAAACACTCAAAAGGTATTTAGAGTGACATAGGAAAGGTGTCAACATTTGATTAGGGAAATAAAATGTAAATTTACATAAACATCATGGCTAAACAAATAGCATTGATTACTTTTCTGTTACTGAGATAAAATACCATGACCTAAAGCAACTAAAAGAATAATTTATTTTGGATTAAAGCTGCATGGGCCTAGATGTACACAATGGCAGGAAAGGACTATGGCTAGAACAGGCCACTCAGAGAATACATCTCAGTCCCACACAGGAAGCATGCAAGACTAAAAACTCTTAAAGCCACCTCAGTGATATGCTTTCTCCAGCAAGTTTATATTTTCTGAAGGTTTCATAACCTACCCAAACAACAACATGAACTGGAGAACAGCTATTTAAATATATGAACCTATAAGGGAAATTTCTCTTTCAAACCAGGACAATCAGTTTCTGACTCACACAGGTTCATGTGCACATCATAATGAAATGTGTGGTCAAAATTAAAAAAAACCTCCACAATCTTTAAAAGACTCAACAATATTGCTCAAATATCCAAAGCCAAAGACCAAAGTCTCTTCAAAGATTCAAGACTAGTACTTTACCTTGTCCCCCCCCAAGAAAAAAGGGTATGCAAGCAGAAGAGAGGATAGGAGCATATTAACTTCCAAACTCCCCAGTGATGATTTTCTTTCAACAAAATTTCACCTGCAAGAGATTCTATAACTTCCCACAAAAGCACCATGACCTGAAAACCAAGTGTTTAAATACAGGAGCCTGTTGGGAACATTTATCATAGAAACCAACACACCTACCTAATATAGCATGTGTGATGAACAATAAAGCAAAAATATTAACCATGGTTGACTTTAGATAGTGTTTTCCTATAATTTTATTATATAACACTAAGGTATCCTGGCTTAGAGGTGTTTTTGTAACAAAAGAAATGAAATAAAGAGCAGAGGCTACCAGTTCCAATTGATATGCATTTATGCAGCAGCACTCATGCAGAAACCAGTGAGAATATTTTAACACTCCATACTACCCCACATCTTCACCAGTCCTCACAGTTATTAGAAAAAGTTAATTTTCTAAAAGGGCAACTTCATTAACTTTAGTCTCACAGATCAGTGCTGGCCAGCAGCCCATGTAGAGATAAAGTCATTGTCAGAGCTAACTGCCAGAAGTGCTGTGTCAGTCAGTTAGTAGCAGGATAGGGCAAGGGCCTCCCTATGTTAAAGGGTGTGGGATCAGGGTGCATGGGGAGAACAGATGATGTAATTTCATCCTCAAAAATGAAAAAGTCAAATCTGATTATCAGTTAAAGTGGTGCAATGGAATGAATAAGTAGGATGCCTGGTGATGACCTCTGGATTCTAGGCTAGCAAGCAAACAAAAGAGAGAGAGAGAGAGAGAGAGAGAGAGAGAGAGAGACTGTGTTTCTGCCTGATTACAACTGACTCTAACTGTCCATAATCTGTGATTCCACTCTTTTGCTGCTGCTATGAGAGGATACAATATGTGTGAGCTACAGGTAAAAACTGCATAAATCCAGGTTTTAGCCATGGTATACAAGACATAGCGTTTGTTAATTTGAACAAGGAGAACCTAGCAATACAGCAAGGCCAATGGTTAGAAGTCAGTATATACAATATAAATGTTTTTTATTTAATTGATTTTTCATTAAAATACTTTTTAATACAATATATTCTAATCATATTTCCCCTCCCTCATCTTTTCTGAGTTTCTTACCACCTATCCAAACTATGCCTACTATTTCTCTCTTTAGAAGAAAAACAGGCAAATAAAAACACAAACTAGAATGAAACAAGCAAACAAACAGTATACAAAGAGCATCATACATATACACACACATATGCACACATATATACAAACACACAAACATGTAGAGGCTTTAAGGCTGATGTACCAACCAATCCCAGAATTTGAAAATAATATGAATAATTTTCTATTTCTTGAAAATAAATGTCTACAGAGTATAAATAAGCAGGAGTGAAACAGAAGTATAGCTCACATAGCTTTGCACAGTCTTGTTGGTTCCTTAAATCCTGTTAATAGTAAAATTATACCATGTTCAAAGACACATCTAAGATAGTGAGATGATTAGAGAGGAAATAAGTGGAATCATAATTTTTCTGTTGGATTGTTGAATTCTGTCTTTTTCTTACTCTGTAATCATTGACTATTTTCATTAGAAAAAGACCTCTTGTTTAAAGGTTTAAGAAAATATACATAGGACCTGCCTGTGAAAATAAAAAACTAAACTGGCACAACAAAGTTTTTCTACTTCCCCAAAAATTCATATATTAAAAGATAAATAATAGAAGACATTCTTTTCAATTGTAATAGAAGATATTTGTATCTGCACATGTAATGCAGAAGAGATGACATAAGAAAATTAAGTATATGAATGAAATACATGTGTATAGACAGTTGCCAGACAACTGGTTTTCTGTTCAAAAGGAGTTACTACCAAGAAAAGCAAACACTTGGTCTCTTGCATATAGACAAATATCCCAAACAAACCTTAGCCTTAAGGGAAAAAAGAAGACTTGGGCATTTGGACAATACAAGTGTCTGGTCTCCATGTGCAAGCTGCTACAACAGTATCAATACTGATTTAGAAACAGATTAAGTCGATAGAAACATGAATAATCAAATAATACCTTCAAATGAGTTACCACTGGGAATGTTTAAAAACATTGGAGACTTGAGGAAAATCTCTGACCCCAGCAATTTTGAGTGAATAATAAAGTCTGAAGATTGTAAACACAGCCAATCTTTTACCTTCTGTTGGTAAGCAAACCCAGGAAGTAATCAGCTTCACTTCCTCTTATAGATATCTGTGCAGCCTGTGTAGTAGAAGAAAAGACAAGACAAATTTGCTAGTTTAAATAATTAAATTATTATGATTCAGTTACTTAAGGACACAATTGTGAGTTTTTTGTTTTGTTTTTGACACCCAATATACATTAGGTAACAAGATGTCCTAAAATCCCTGATAGTGCCTCCAAGTTTGTGTTACATGTAGGAAGTAGCAGATTCCATAGAACAATATACCTAGGGAAGGCTTGTGGGCTACAGGAAGTGCAAAGGTGTTGAATGGGGCCTTCTGGAAGGACATTGCTGAGCAGACTTGAAGGTAGTGGTGAGCTGGTAAGGTGATACTAAACAAACAATTCCACGTGAAGGAAATACCCAGGAAATAATATTATAGCAGAGGAATAGTTCCATATTTTAGACAGCAGAAGGCCAATGTCTATCGAGCAGTGACAGGAATATGGGTCAATTAAGCAACAAGTAACAGAGGATCTTGATGACTTTGAAATGCATCAGTTTTTTTTTTCTGAGAGAAATAGAGCAATTAGGATGCTGTAAGCATTGAATATAAACCAAAAATATATCCAGAAGGGTCACAGTAGCTTCAAGGAAGAAATATTCTGCAGAGAACAAAAGGCAGAATAGGCAAAACCAAGCAGGATATTGGGTGACCCTGCTGAGTTACACAAGTATTGTCGATAGTTCAGGGATGCTTTGCAAGCAGAGCCAAGAAGATTACTAACATACTGAATATGGACTGTAAAAGAAAGAATGGAATCAAGCATCTTGATTTTGTCATCTGTTATCAGTTATTAATATGTCCCCTGAATTTTTTATGTATTTGATGGTATGAATATATTCGGTTGAAAAGGTTTATTCTGTGTGCTGATTAGGTGGTTGGAGCATGTCTCATCATCAGCCAGGGTAGTACAGATATCTGTGTTAGTTAGGGAGCATCATTCTCCAAATAGCCTTTTCCTGTGACTAGTGAAGACTTTGTCATATTAAGGTGAATTTAGAGTAGTCAGTATTCTCATGTGGTCACTTGCTTCAAGAAAGAGAAAGGAACATGGACATTATATATGGGCTTCATCTTTCTCTATTTCTGTGATCTGTCAGATTTATCAGCTATTAGCAAACAACTAAATATAGCCAAAAGAGACAGTAGAGAAGCCACTGGCTCCTTTTCCTGTATGCCTTCCTGCACATCCTAGGCTCAGGACATTGATGAGAAAATGCCTGATTGAAAACAATTGAGCTTAAAATCCTTTTTTACTTCAGAAAATTATTATTGATGTTGTTTTTGCTTAAAAGAAATGTCTACACAGTGGTGTGCACCACTTCCACTGTAAAACTGTGAAGTACATTCTAGGGTCAGAGTGGAGAATGAAGCCACCAACCAATCTGCCTTGATCAAATATTCTTCCCATTCCCACTGAAGACCCCTGAGGTGTCAGATAAAGTATTGTAGGCCTCCCAGGAGAATCATACAAGAGCT
This sequence comes from Cricetulus griseus, assembly GCF_003668045.3. Classification (NCBI taxonomy): domain Eukaryota; kingdom Metazoa; phylum Chordata; class Mammalia; order Rodentia; family Cricetidae; genus Cricetulus; species Cricetulus griseus. The sequence continues at coordinate 134,784,326 of NC_048595.1, read as the reverse complement.
AATGACCTTTCTTGCCAGGAGAAGCTTTTGAAGCCTTCGCTTCCTTTCTTACTATAGTTGCATCCTCTGGCAGAGTTATGAAAGAACATTATAGACTGTCCAAGGGATAAGAGCCCTGCAGTCGCAATTTCCAATGAGGCAAAAGTCATGACCGTGGGTGTTAAAAACCTCACTGAGATTCTTTGCTGATCCCACAGCCATCTATTAATTTATCCCTGGGGACAGTAGTGCAGATGGTGGTAACTGCAAATGAAGCTTACCAAGGGGCCTGATGGTAGCCCTCAGCAGAGATTTCAATTGGGCATGAAAGCCCTTGAAAATGGCATTACAGGGGGGAGAGAGCAAAGCTACTTTTTATTCTATAGAAATTGAACCCACTAGAGAGAGATTCTACCATCTTGGAGTGAACAAGCTTGGTTCTCTGCAGAATTGAAGGTTAGTTTGGTGTTTGTAAGATACAAATGTTAGTGATGGTAACGATGGTAACTTTGCACACAAGAAGGTTCTAAGGACTAAATCTGCTAGACTGTTTTTTTTTTTTTTGAAAACCAAAATTTTTCCTACATCATAGAAGACATTAAATAATATGCGTTATTACTTTCAGACTGTCACATGGTCTGTAAATCTGTTATCCTAGAGAATTTGAACCTTACTTTCTTTTGTAAGCCTGCATAAATTTTTGTACTTTCTACCAATACAACCTGGGTAAATACTTATTTAGATATCATTCTCTTCCTTCTTTACTGCTGCAGCAGACATAAGTTAATTATAACCCTCTCACATCCTCGGGCCTAAGAAGGTTTTAGAGTCCTTGTCAACACATTGTTCCCAGCAGCCATCATCAATTAATCAGAACTGACAAGAAAATTAGAGCTTCTTTGACCTCCCAGCTTCAGAGTATACCAGCTCTTAGGGGGGATGGCTGTTCTTATTCACAGCTTCCCAAACAATTCACTCACAGTCCAAACCAGAGCCTTTCTTTGCCAACAAATACTCAGTGATCTTGACAGAACATGACTATGCAAGGGATAATCCCTATAATCAATCTCATCACTGTGCCCTTGCAGGTAGCCATGACTAGAGAAATGATGTGGTTGATACAAGAATTAACTCTGAGTGCCTGTATCAAACTTTTGTATTATAGTATTTTGAATTTTCATTCACATGAAGATACCAGCTGTTGAGATGAACACCAGTGTGTGGGCAGAGGTCAGAAAGTCAGTGCTTCTCTTACCCAGTGCTAAACATCAAGGGAGTATTCTGTTTTGTTTTGCTAATGAAACTTTTGTTCTTCCAAAATGGTTATCTCTTAGCTATGAAACCCCAAATGGTCCACAGAGGATCTTTAGACTGTTTTGTTTCTGTTGGTTCATTTGTGTTTGTTTGTCTCAAGAGAGTAAAGACAAATTCCAGCTTTCAGAACTTCTCAAAAAACTCATCTATAGTTTCCCATGTATACTTTTTATAACCACATGAAGATGTTTATCTTTTTGAAAATTTCTTTGGCAGTAAAGGTATGTCTAAGCAGACTGAAAAAAAGTGTTTTATTTCTTAATACACAACATATACCAAATGGAAGAGATTAAAAACTAAATTTTCAGGTATTTGTATTTTTTTATAATACATCGTTGTTTGCTCACATTTCATCACTTGCAAGGAAAAGCCTGTTTAAATCAGTGTTTTGGGATGAAGAAGGTGCCCTCTGTCTACTAGTAGACCACATATAACTGATAATAATACATGGACTAGATTTCAATAATCAAAATAAGGTAACTTTCATCCTTAAAAAATCTTTAGCGTGTTAAATTACCCTACAACTAATAACCAATTAGCTAAAGTATAATTTAGAGTGACCTGGACACCATTATCTTCTTTAGGAGGCCAGGTAGACTAAATATTAATTAGTATGGCAGTTGTTGTGTTATTTTCATCTTCATAGAGCGTCAAATAGTAGCCCGAAGTATTTTGTTAACTTTGGCGTGTCTCCTATGATTGCCTAGTTTACAACATGTACTTGTCAATCTGTTTTCTCTTTATTTAATAGCTACATATATGATCAAAACATCCCTGTGAACTTGTAGACCATTATTTTCATTTTCATTTTCTAGATGTGACAACTGGGCCACAAAGATAAGTTCCTTAATTTTCCAAAATCGCTTAGTGAGACTAAAATTAGGCAAATGGCTTCTGGGGCCTGTGTTCTACAGGTGTTTACATGTACATATTAAATGTGCATTGAAGCTTGGTCTGTCACTGCTGAAGGGAATGCATCAGATATTAGTGTATAGTATTTTTACTTGGCATTTCAAATATAAGATCCTGTACTATAAAAAACACTTTTTGTATTGGTGGTAGCCCTTTTACAGTTTTAAGACCCTATAAAATATTTTAGCTTCACAGAAAAGCAATAATCTTTCAAATATGTTTGAAGTTATGTCTATAAAAACACAATAAATGGCAAACTTAAGAGTATAAAAAATCAAAATAGCACCCAGACAATGAGCAATCTGGTCATTGTGACTGATGTACAAACAACATACACAGAAATAGTAAAATAATAAGTACAAAAAGTTACACTTAACAGAGATTGTGGGCGGACTCATTTATTTTAAAGACTTTGACCTTTATTATGTAAGTAAAGAACAAGATTAGCAGCTGGCAAAATAGTGAAAGTGTACTGGCAAACCATTCCTATGAATCTCTGTTAAATAATGTTAGACATGATGATGACAGCTTGTAATCTGTGCATTTAGGAAATGAAGTCAGGGGGATGATGATTTCAAGGATAGCCTGGGGAACACCCCGCATCAGAAAACAGAATGAATTAGAGGGGTTTGAAGTACATTGATCTCATTCTTTTTAGGAAGGTACAATCTTAGCAGAAACAGTAATCACAGTATTACTTGTTAATGAATAAGGATGGTAGGATGCTGGGATCACAGTCAGGAAACCACCCACTGCACCCTACACTAAGATTTTGACAAAGTTCTCCAAGCACTGTAGTGAGAGAAATTGTATGAACAGATTTAGACATGAGAAAGCACCACTACTGGTTTATGTGGTTATTCTAAAGAATACTGAAGGATGAAAAGTCTGAGAGGATTATTTTCTAAAAGCTCACATGAAAGTTGAGCATCCTCTGGAGAGCAAATATTAAGCCAATAGATTTAAGAACAGAATGAAAGTCTTTAGGCCACAGAATGAACCAAATTATGAAGATCTTCTGAAAGCGAATGTGGGTAGACAGGCATTCCTAAGGAAAAAAATCTACATTTCTAATCCATTGGTTTAAGTGGCTGAGTGTTCAGAATTAGACAATAAACAAGGAAGATCAGAACAAGAATTTCAGTTGGAAATTCCTTTTTCTGTGGTTTTGGTTTGAGGACAGAATTTCTCTGTGTAACAGCCTTGGCTGTCCTGGAACTTGCTCTGTGACCAGGATGTCCTTAAACTCAGAGATCCACCTGCCTATGCCTCTAGAGTACTGGGATTAAATGCGTGTGCCACCACCACCTGGCTCTATTGGAAGCTCTTAAGGTATAGGCGTTTAACAAATGTTTGGTGGGTTCCCATGGTCACATGTTGAGGGACTCAAGTCTCAGAATCTACAAAGTTAGAAAATGGCACACGAGAACTTGTGGTGCCTCAATAGAGAACGTGAACATCGGTTAATAAGCTGCAACAGTACCATAGTACCATATTTTCAGAGCAGAGTGCAATAGAGAGAGCTGAAGGGCAGTGCATCACACAGGACTGGAGGTGGAAGCTGTAGAGGCACAACTCTGGAACTCAATTCTCAACCACTTAATGGCTGTGTGACCTTAAGAAGATACGTATTTATAGTCATTTAGTCTGCTTGCTCATATGGTTGATAAGAATTCCTTAACAAAATATTAGAACCTTTAAATAAGTCAGTGATTATGAAGCATTTTGAAAGATGACAAGTCTATATTAAATATAAATCAGTTTGTAGTTAAATATAGTTTAATATCTTTAATTCTCCTTATTGATTTTAATTCTGGGCTCTACTTTAATTCTTTACAGTTGCCCACTTCTTTCTTCTAAAGGCTATGGTACATTTATTTTATTCTACTGTAAAATTCTCCTGGGCCCTGAATAAAGTATTATTAAATTCAAAACTCACTTCTTGTGAAAACTAAATCTTAGGAAAGATAAAATCAATCCCTTTCTCCACAAAACAATTACTTTATAAAAAACTCATAGACAGGTTCTCTCTGGGCATATCACAATGTAATCACTTGTTTCTAAGCACTAAATTGAGAAAATTTTTTCTCTGAAGGGATATTTCTCATGACTTTTTTCTTTTATATTGTTTCTTCAGTTTTCAAGACTAAAATGAGCTTGTTATACACTTTGGTAGTTTGTGTTCAGTGGCAGGCAATCCATCTTTAGCAGACTTATACACTGCATCCAGTCAGTGCTATCAACTGTGTGAGCTGCCCTAAGCACACAATTTCCATTGTTCACAACAGCACCTTTAATTGATAAGGGTATATGTCATATATCTGGATACCATGAGTGTGGACAGTATTTCTGACATTACATGAATGGAGACGTTGAGGCAAAATGATGAGCCATAACTGAATATGTGGCATCAAATCAGAGAGTCTTTCAACATGGACTGCTATGATATTCTTCTGTAGTGTCTTCACTTAGGAGATATGTTATGATGCCAATGTCAATTCCTTTTTACAATCTATTATGCTACATCACCATGAAGATACTTATGAATATTGGGACCTAGGGCTTACCCTCTATGGCTTAGCATGATTACTGGCCATTATCATCTTTCCTATTTGGTTCATAAACCATATTAGACCAAGGTCCACAGAAATCTAAGCAGTCTATAAAAGGCATGAAGAAAATACAAGACAGTGAACACACAGTCTATGCTCCAACACTTCAATGTGTTCCTATTACACACACACAAAAATGCTTGAACAATACATAAATCAAATACCTGATGTGTGCCCAGATCTTTATAAAGATATTGAATTTGGAATTATATATTAATTTCAACAGAGACAAAAATATCATTTTCCTTTAGAATTTTCCTACTATTGAAAACTGTAAATAACATTCATAGTTTGTGACATAAAATTACATAGTCAACAACACTTGACTTAGAGGCATGAGTTGACAAAACCCCAGTTGTATAATAACCATAAAACCTGCAATCCAATATAATTTTAAGATATATGCATTTCTCTCTGAAATTTTTTAAAAACATTTGAAAGATGTGTTGGTTACTTTTCTTGTTGCTTTGACAAAATGCTAGACAATAGCACTTTAAGAAAAAAAGTTTATTGTTGCTCACAGTTTGAGGGTGTATTCCCACGTGGAAGGAACATGAGATAGCTTGTCACTTTGCATGAACAGTCAGGAATCAGAGAGTGAAGAATACAGATCTCCAGTGCAAATTCTTCTTTTGTATTCAGTCCATGACCCCAAGACATAGAATAGCAATATCAAAAATTATGGTGCGTTTTCCAATCTCAACTCATTATAGAAATTTCTTAAAAGTCATATGCAGAGATTTATCTCCTCAGTGATTCTTAACTCTGTCCATTGGATAATTAGTTTTAAAAATTAGAAGGGAATAGTCATGTGAATGAAGTAGTAAGAGAAGGACAATGAGCTAGATAATCAGGCCAAAATTAGTAATCTCTAAGGGCAGCAACATCACATTCATCACTGAATATATCAATGTAACAGCAGCTTATCTGGAACCTTATGAAAAACAAGAACATTTAATCAATAATCATTATTTCAAACACATTCTAAACTTAGCTTTTGGAAAATTGCAAGTAAATGCACAGCAGTTGCCTTGCATTTATTTGGGTTATCTATGAATCCTTAAGGAATGCAGTTTAGTGAAGGATGTGGAAGCTGAAGGGTTTTACCTAACACAAGCAAATCACACACTTACAATGAAGTGACAAAAACATTGGCTGATATGAGCTGAAACTATTGGATAATTTTGGAGATGTAATTCCATTAATTTCCATATGTTCTCTGCTTTCCAGTGTTATCAGATGGAAAGCACAGGGCTAATTAAAAAACGGTCTTCTGTATCATCATTTACCTTCGCAATTTCCCTCTACATCTGTTGGCTTATCAATATCACAAATGCACAAGAATAATAAACAAAAATAAAAAGAAAGTCACTAGTTTACTTAAAAGTATAAGTGTGTACACTTAAAATTCATCAAGGGAAAAGGCTACATAAATACACACATCTAAACCCTTGACATCAACTGTTGTTTTAACCTGTTCCTCTTTCATGGTGACTGTACAAGGGAATTGCTGGGGCTCTGGCGTTTCACATCCTCCTCTGTGCTGGGATATCATGGTCTATGTCAGGGATTCATTTAAACTCTGTCCACACACACAATGAGATTTATTTACAGCAGCTTGTGTTTTGATACATGGAAGAAGAAATGTAGACACCTGGAACAATAACATGTAACTTTGCTATAGTAGGCACATGCATATGTAACACATGTAATATATGGCACATATATATATTAGGAATATATAGTATATATATTAGGCTTATGTATATATGTAATTCTACTACTGAAAACATATTTCCATGCAAGCCAGTACAGTATTTTCCCCCATTCATACCAAATCAATGTGTGAATATTTAAGATTGTTATATTAAAATAAAGTTTTCATATTTTATAGGCTTGAATCAAAGGAGCCATTCCTGTCTGTTGGGTAAGTAGTCATCTAAATATTTTAAATATGAATGTTTCAGTGTATGTTAGATAGGACAACATAAATGATATTTATAGTCTCTAGTCTCCAGCATCATATTAAAAACCATAGCCTGTCACTTCCTAAAAAATGCTGACATTATTCCATAAGGACTCAACTGGAACACTCCTAAAGCTATTTTGTGACCTCATACATTCAGCTAATTGATGCATAAGGATCTCTCTATCTCCTATAAAGTTGTCCAAGTGTCTTAGTTAGGGTTTCTGTTGCTATGAAGAGACATCAAGGCCATTACAACTCTCAAAAAGGAAAATATTTGATTCAGGCTAGCTTACAGTTTCAGAGGTTTAATCATCATGGTGGGGGGCATGCAGGCAGATGTGCTTGTGAAGGATCTGAGACTTCTACAACTTGATCCACAGTCAGCAGAAGCAACTGTGCATCACACTGAGTGCAGTTTAAGCAAAGGAGACTTCAAAGCTCATTCCCACAGTCACACACTTCCTCCAACAAGGCTACACCTATTCCAACAAAGCCACACCTCCTAATAGTGTCACTTTTGGGGAAGGACCATTTTGTTTCGAATCACCAAAGACAGTTATGATGAGTATTCTTTTCATCCAGGAAACAGAGGCTCACATTGATTTTTTAAATTCCTCTGACTCATAAATTTGCCATCCCTAGTCTTATTAACCATTTTGTACTATTTCTTCCAACTCTGCTCAACTCAGTGTTTCTCCTTCCCTTTCTGACATTTTTTTTCATTTTGTCTTATTTTTTACATGTGAATACCTTCTCTCTCTCCCTCCCCTCCCCCAGACCTCTCCCCCAGACCCCTACCTGCCCCCTCACTCCATCCACACTCCACTCCCCAGACAGGGAAGGGCCCTTGATGAGGGCTCCCCAAAATCCACCACATCATCCTGGGACAGGCCTACCCCCCCATGTGTCCAGGCCAAGAGTGTATCCCTTAATGTGGGATGGGCTCTCAAAGTCCCTTCTTACACTGAGGGAAAAATACTAATCCAATACCAGGGGGCACCTAGTGTGCAGAGGCCTCCTAATTGACATCCATGTTCAGGGGTCTGGATCAGTCCTGTGCTGGCCTCCTGAACAGTGCGGTCTGGGGTCCATGTGCTCCCCCTGGTTCAGGCCAGCTGTTTCTGTGGATTGCACCACCTGGTACTAGACCCCTTTGATCTTCATTCCTCCCTCTCTGCAACTAGGTTCCAGAGTTCAGTTCAGTGTCTATCTGTGGGTCTGCCTCTGCTTCCATCAGCCACTGGATGAGAGCTCTAGGATGGCATAAAAAGTAGTCATCAGTCTCATTATAGGGAAGGGCATTTAGGTTAACCTCTCCACCATTGCCTAGATTGTCAGTTTGTGTCATCCTTGTAGATCTCTGGAAATCTCCCTAGAGCCAGATCTCTCCTCAGAACTATAATGGCTCCCTATGATATGATATCTCTCATCCTGCTCTTCTCTATTCTTCCCCCAACTCAACATTTCTATTTCTCCATTTCCTCCTCTCCCCTCCTCTTCTCCTCCTCTCATTCTGGCAGCTCCCTCTCCCCTACCCTCATGGTCAGGAGTTCCTGCCCATTCCCATTCTCTGGGGTCCATGCATTTATCCCTTAGAGTCCTTGTTTCCTACTTTCTTTGGTGAAGAGGATTGTAGACTGGTAATCCTTTGCTCTATGTCTAAAATTCATATATGTGTGAGTACATACCATGTTTGTCTTTTTGTGACTGGGTTACCTCACTTAGGGCAGTTTCTTCTAGTTCCATCCATTTGCCTGTGAATTTCAAGATTCCATTGTTTTTTTCTGCTGAGTAGTACTCCATTGTATAAATGTACCACATTTTCTCAATCCATTCTTCAGTTGAGGAGCATCTAGGTTGCTTCCAGGTTCTGGCTATTACAAAAATGCTGCTATGAACATGGTTGAACATATGTCCTTATTGTATGGATATGCATTATTTGGGTATATGCCCAGGAGTGGAATTGCTGGATCTTGAGGTAGACTGATTCCCATTTTTCTGAGCAACTGCCGTATTGATTTCCAAAGTGGTCTTACAAGTTTGCACTCCCACCAGCAATGGAAGAGTGTTCATTTTTCTCCACATCGTATCCAGCACAGATTGTCATTGGTGTTTTAGATTTTAGCCATACTGGCCTGTGTAAGCAGGTATCTCAGAGTTGTTTGAGTTGGATTTCTCTGATGGCCAAGGATTTTGAACACTTTCTTAAGTGTCTTTCAGCCATTTCAGATTCCTCTGTTGAGAATTCTCTATTTAGTTCTGCACCCCACTTTTTAATTTCATTGTTTGGTGTTTTGGTGGCTAGCTTCTTGAGTTCACTCTATATTTTGGAAATCAGCCCTCTGTCACATGTGGGGTTGCTGAAGATCTTTTTCCCATTCTGTGGGCTGTCATTTTGTCTTACTGGCTGTGTCCTTTGCCTTATAGAAGCTTCTCAGTTTCAGGAGGTCCCATTTATTAATTGCAGAAATCAATGTCTGTGCTACTGGTATAATGTTCAGGAAGCAGTCTTCTGTGCCAATTCATTCAAGGGTATCTCTCACTTTCTCTTCTATAAGATTCAGTGTAGCTGGATTTATGTTGAGATCTTTGATCAATTTGCACTTAAGTTTTGTGCATGCTGACAGATATGGATCTATCTGCAATCTTCTGCATGTCTGAATCCAGTTGTGCTAGCACCACTTGTTGAAGATGCTATCTTTTTTCCATTGTATAGATTTAGCATTTTTGTCAAAAATAAGGTTTTCTTGAGTGTGTGGGTTAATATCAGTGTTTTCAATTTGATTCCATTGGCCTATCTATTTTTGGGCCAATACCAAGCTGTTTTCAGAAATATGGCTCTATAATAGAGCTTGAAGTCAGGGATGGTGATGCCTCCAGAAAATACTTTATTTATTGTACAGAGTTGTTTTGGCTATCCTGTTTTTTTTTCATATAAAGTTGGGTATTGTTTTTCAAGGTCTGTGAAGAACTGTGTTGGGATTTTGATGGGGATTGAATTGAATCTGTAGATTACTTTTGGCAAGATTATAATTTTTACTATGTTGATTTTACCTATCCAAGAGCATTGGAGAACTTTCCATTTTCTGATATCTTCTTTAATTTCTTTCTTTAAAGACTGAAAGTTCTTACTGTACAGGTCTTTCACCTTTTTGGTTAGTGTTACCCCAAGATATTTTATGTTGCTTATGGATAATGTAAAGGGTGATGTTTCTCTGATTTCTTCTTATTGCATTTATCATCCATATATAGTAGGGCTACTGATTTTTTTTATTAATTTTGTATCCTGCTACCTTGCTTAAGGTGTTTATCAACTGTAGAATTTCCCTGGTAGAGTTTTTCAGGTCACTTATGTAGATTATCATATCATCTGCAAATAGTGAAAGTTTGACGTCTTCCTTTCCAATTTGTATCTTTTTGCTTTCCTTGTCTTGTCTTACTACTCTAGCTTGAACTTCAAGTACAATATTGAAGAATATGGAGAGAGTGGAAATCCTTGAATTGTTCCTGATTTTAGAGTAATTTCTTTGAGTTTCTCTCCATTTAGTTTGATGTTGGCTGTTGGTTTGGTGTATGTTGCTTTTATCATGGTTAGATATGTTACTGGTATTCCTGTTCTCTCCAAGATCTTTATCATGAAGGGATGTTGGAATTTGTCAAAGGCTTTTTCAGCATCTAGTGAGATGATCATGTGGTTTTCCTTTTTCAGTTTGTTTATATGGTGGATTACATTGATGGGTTTTCATATGTTATACCATCCTTGCATCTGTGGGATGAAGCCAACTTGATCATGGTGGATGATTTTTCTGATGTGTTCTTGGATTTGTTCAGCCAATATTTTGTTGAGTATTTTTGCATTGATGTTCATGAGGGATATTGGTCTGTAGTTCTCTTTTTTAGTTGTATCACTGTGTGGATTGGGTATCAAGGTGATTGTAGCCCTGTAAAAAGGGTTTGGCAATATCCCTTCTGCTTCTAATGTATGGAATAGTTTGAGGAGTACGGGTGTTAGCTGGTAGAATTCCTGGTAGAATTCTTCAGTGAAGCCACCTGGCCTTGAGCTTTTTTTGGTTGGAAGACTTTTGCTGACTGCTTCTATTTCATTAGGGGCTACAAGTCGGTTTAAAGTGCTTATCTGTTGATTGATTTAATTTTTGTAAGTGGTATCTATCCAGAAAATTGTCCATTTCCTTTAGATTTTCAAATTTTGTGGAGTACAGGTTTTCAAAGTATGAGCTGCTGATTCTCTAGATTTCCTTAGTGTCTGTTGTTATATCCCCCTTTTTGTTTCTGATTTTGTTAATTACCATGCTCTCTTTCTCTCTCTCTGCCTTTTCGTTACTTTGGATAGAGGTTTGTCTATCTTGTTGATCTTCTCAAAGAACCAAGTCTTTGTTTCATTGATTCTTTGTAATGTTTTCTTAGCTTCTACTTTATTTATTTCAGGCCTCAGTTTGATTATTTCCTGGTCTTTACTTCTACGTGGCGAGTTTACTTCTTTTTGCTCTAAAGCTTTCAGTTGTTCCATCAATTCTCTAGTGTGACTTTTCTCCAGTTTTTTCATGTGGGCACTTAGTGCTATGATCTTTCCTATTAGCACTGCTTTCAGAGTGTCCCATAAGTTTGGATATGTTGTGTCTACATTCTCTTTAAATTCTAGGATGTCTTTAATTTCGTTTTTATTTCTTCCCCATCCCAGGAATGGTGTAATTGTGTGTTATTCAATTTCTATGTAGGTTTTCTGCAATTTGTATTTCTGTTGAATTCTAACTTTAAAGCATGTTGATCTGATAAGATACAGGGGTCATTTCAATTCTTTTGTATCGGTGGAGGTTTTGTATCTGTGGCCAACTATGTGGTCAATTTTAGAGAAGGTGCCATGTGGCACTGAGAAGTAGGTATATTCTTTTATGTTTGTGTTGTGTTTTGTGTTCTATAGATATATGTTAAACCTAGTTGGGTCATAACTTCTGTTAGATCCTTTGTTTCTTTGTTAAGTTTCTGTCTGGTGGTCCTGTCTAGTGGTGAAAGGGGGTGTTGAAGTATCCTACTATTAGTGTGTGTGGTTTTATGTGTGATTTGAGCTTTAATAATGTTTCTTTTACAAATGTGGCTGCCTTTGTATTTGGGTTATAGATGTTCAGGATTGAGACTTCATCTTGATGGACTTTTCCTGTGATGAGTATGAAATGCCCTTCTTTATCTCTTTTGATTGATTTTAGTTTGAAATCTAATTTGTTAGATATTAGGGTTGCTAGATATTAGGATTAGCTTGTTTCTTGGGCCCATTTGATTGGAAAATCTTTTCCCAACCCTTTACTCTGAGGTAACACCTGTCTTTGAAGTTGAGGTGTGTTTATTGTATACAGCAGAAGGATGGATTCTGTGTTCATACCCATTCTGTTAGCCTGTATGTTTTTATGGGCAGGTTAAGACCATTGATATTGAAGGATATTAATGTCCATTGATTGTCTTTGTTTGTTTTGGACTTATTGTTGGTGGTGTCATTGTGTATGTATTTCACCCTCCTGTTTCTTTTCATATTTGGTAAAATTGGATTATCTATTGCCTATGCTTTTGTGAGTGTAGTTATCTTCCTTGGTTTGGAGTTTTCCTTCCAGAACTTTCTGTAGTGCTTGATTTGTGGATATGTATTGTCTAAATCTGGTTTTGTCATGGAATATCTTGTTTTCTCCATCTACAGTGATTGAAAGTTTTGCTGGGTACAGTAGTGTGGGTTGCCATCCATGCCCCTTTAGTGTTTGTAGGATATCTATCCAGGACCTTCTGGCTTTCAAAGTTTCAGCTGGGAATTTGGGTGTGATTCTGATAGGTCTGCCTTTATATGTTACTTGGCCTTTTTCCTTTGCTGCTCTTAATATTTTCTCTTTATTCTGTAGGTTTGGTGTTTTGACTATTATGTGCCAAGGGGACTTCTTTTTGTGTTCTAGTCTGTTTGGTGTTGTGTAAGCTTCTTATACTTTCATAGGCATATCCTTCTATAGGTTGAGGAATTTTTCTTCTATGATTTTGTTGAATATGTTTTCTGTACCTTTGAGCAGTATTTCTTCACCCTCTTCCATACCTATTATTTTTAGTTTTGGCCTTTCATGGTGTCCCATATTTCCTGCATATTTCATATTAGGGATTTGTTGGACTTGAGATTTTCTTTGGTTGATGACTCTATGTCCTTTAGTGAGTCTTCAACAACTGAGATTCTCTCTTCCATCTCTTGAATTCTATTGGTTATATTCACATCTTTAGTTCCTTATCATTTATCTAGCATTTCTATTTCTAGCATCAACTCATTCTGCATTTTCTTTATTGTGTCTATTTCAGCTTTCGTGCCATGCACTGATTCTCGAGTGCTTTCTTCACTCTTTTGGTTGTGTTTTCTAGGATTTCTTTAGATTCTTTAAGAGATTTCGTTATTTCTTGATATTTTTGGTTTTTCTTTTCCTCCATTTCATGTAATTTTTTGATTGTTTTTTCTTCTATTTCTTTAAGGGATTTTCTTTTTTCCTTTTTAAAGGTCTCTATCACCTTCGTAAGATAATTTTTGAGTTCCATCTTTTCCTCATCCTCTGTGTTGTACTTTTCAGATTTAGCTGGTGTGGAGTCCCTAGATTCTGGTGGTGTCATGTTGGTCTTTCTGATGTTGAGTGTGTTCTTATTCTGTCTTCTTCCCATGTATTCTTCCAGTGGGTACAGGTGAGGTCTCTCTATCTGCTCTTGTGACCTGGTGGTGTGTGTGGGTCAAGACTTCAATGTCCTCAGCTCTGGATGGTCTTGCCTTTCCTGGTAGTCTCCTCACTCAGTAGGGGTTGGGCCTCAGTAGGGGTCAGGCCAGCGGAGAGGGAAAGAAGGGTGAGGTGTTTCTAGACTCAGGGAGCTCCTCCTTGACTGGGCGGGTCCACTCCATGCAGGCACAGGCACAGAGAGATCCAGGGTGAATGGAACTTTCGGCAGGAGTTGGGCAAGAGCAGAGGGTACACTCACCTCGGTAGGGGTCAGGCCAGCAGAGAGGGCTTTCTGACATTTTCTATATATTCTTCATAATTTCTATACACCTTGTTTTCTTTTCCTCACTCACACCCTCTGCCTCTGTGACTAAAAGAGCTGAGAAGTTCTACGGCATATCTCTAAAGAAGTAATGCTTTCCTATGGTGAGGTATTGTCTTATTGATGTTGCATGTCCCAATAATAACATAATGTCAGTAAGCAAAAGCATACACCATTCCCAGATTGTTAGAACTAAGAATAAGTTATGTTGTATCTATTCTGATGTGTTGGAATAACCATTTGCTCATACATACAGATATCCTATGAAGAGACTTCACATGATCAGCATTGTGGTGGATGTATTAAAAAGCAGAAATCTAGTGTCATGTCATATTTGATTAGGGGAAAAGTCATTCTACAGCCAGTCAGCTAATATCATACTCATGTGATGGGGATTGACTATGAAATACTCAGCTCAACTTATTTTCTAATCACTTGTTCACAGTTCTAGAGTATTCCTATTATCCACTGAACAACATGGTTCCTGATTCTCTTCCGCTCATCAATGCTTTTCAGTAAATCTTTCACCAATTGGAAATCAAAATAATTGTGAGGGAAAGTGAAAAAGTGGAACAGATGGTTTTATTGGAGAATTTCAGGAAAAATGAAAACTCAAGTTGGACTGATGATGAAAAATCATTATAGTATACTTCTTCCCTGCTTTGATCATCAGGCCCTATTGTTAAAAAACCTCTAACCCCAAGGAAATCTCACTAGAATGCATACGTGTCTGCCCTCTAGTCCAAAGTGCTCTTTGCTTCATGTCTCAATAATGTTTCTTTGCTGCCTTTTCTGTTCTCAATACTTTTAGACAGATCCATCTTTTTTACTGTGCACCTCTCTTAAACAAAGGCAGATCTCGAGTAAACTTTGTTTCAAGCTTATCAAGAGTTTGGTAATCAATATTTCAGCAAGGAATCTAAACTACCCCAAATTAGCTTAATGTTTAATTCAGCAAATGCTCAAGGTGGGAATATTGGCATGACAGTAACTATATACTGCTGTTTTCTTATATTTGTCTTAAAATTAAAAGGCTTCTGCTGACTGGATATTGTTATTTATATATGTATGTCTCCATTTCCCGTGAGATAATGATCTTAAATATGATTATCCTAAAATATACATGTATCTCTCTCCTGCTCTCATAAACACAAGATACTCATGAAACACAGCAGACATTAGGAAGTCTTAAAACAATGTTCATATTTATGAAGTAGAGCATAGTCAGTGAACAATGAAACAAATAAATGCATGACTGCACTTGATACATTAATTGAAACATGGGGATCCAATGTTAAATTTACCTGGATATATTTACTTTGATTTCAATAAAACACATGTGAATTATGTTAGCCAAATCCCATTCTAAATATTGCATATTTTTGTCCATCATCTTCCAATATATAAAAGCATCTGTCAATATGTGTTCACAAAAGTATCCTTGGTTCCTTTAGTCTCATAGTTGCTGCAAGCTGCATTTATTTACATTTTTAAAACCCTCATGAATAAGGTTCTCATGCAATCTGATGGTTAACACAAGATATTTGAATTAAGCACTTAGCACTATTCTTGGCTCATAGGAATTGTTCACAAATGTCAACTTTTTTATAGTTGAGGGTATGTAACCAGTTCCCTAAGAAACTCAATTAGGTATC
Source organism: Cricetulus griseus (assembly GCF_003668045.3). Classification (NCBI taxonomy): domain Eukaryota; kingdom Metazoa; phylum Chordata; class Mammalia; order Rodentia; family Cricetidae; genus Cricetulus; species Cricetulus griseus. Next base: position 134,768,823 of record NC_048595.1, on the reverse strand, counting down.
CTTGAAACTTCTTGAGTCAGTGGGTTGTCTTGCAGTCACATGTAGAAACCAAAAGAATTAAAAGGATGGAAAATTTCCATGTTAATTATATCCTCCTACCTTTTTGGATTGAAGTGGACATGCCAAAAAGACATCTGTTGTGATATAGTGTATTAAACTTCGAGATGATGATGTTTTTTTCTTTTTTTTAAGACACTGAGATTTTTTATTTATTTTTTATATATTTGAATTACAAACAAGATTGAATTACATGACAATCCCAGTTCCCTTCTCCCTCCCTTCCTTACCTACCAACACCCCCAACTAAAATCCTACCTATCATATGTCCCTTCTTCTAATCTACACCTAATTCAACCTTTCTGCTTCCTCATGACCTCTGCATCCTTCCTTTTCTTCCCTTCTCACTCTTGTAGCTCCCTCCCCCCTCTTCCCCTGCTCCCACTTTGCTCAGCAGATCTTGACCCTTTCCCCTTTTTCAGGGGACCATGTATGTCTCTCTTAGGGTCCTCCTTATTTATTAGCTTCTTTGGCAGTATAGATTGTAGGCTGGTAATCCTTTACTCTATGTCTAAAATCTGCATATGAGTGAGTACATACCATGATTGTCTTTTTGTGATTGAGTTACCTCGCTCAGAATGGTTTCTTTGAGTTCCATCCATTTTCCTGCAAATTTCAAGATTCCATTGTTTTTTTTCCGCTGAGTAATACTCCATTGTGTAAATGTACCACATTTTCTCTATCCATTCTTTGCTTGAGGGGCATCTAGGCTGCTTCCAGTTTCTGGCTATTAAAAATAGTGCTGCTATGAACATCGTTGAACAGATGTCTTTGTTGTATGAATGTGCTTCTTTTGGGTATATGCCTAGTAGTGGGATTGCTGGATCTTGTGGTAGACTCATTCCCATTTTCTTGAGGAGTCACCATACTGATTTCCAAAGTGGCTTGTACAAGTTGGCACTCCCACCAGCAGTAGTGGAGTGTTCCTCTTTCTCCAAATCCTCTCCAACATAAACTGCCATTGGTGTTTTTGTTTTTACCCATTCTGACAGGAGTAAGATGGTATATCATGGTTGTTTTGATTTGCATTTCACTGATGGCTAAGGATGTTGAATACTTTCTTATGTGTCTTTCAGCCATTTTAGATTCCTCTATTGAGAATTGTCTTTAGATCTGTTCCCCATGTTTTAATTGGATTGTTTCATGCTTTGGAGAATAGCTTCTTGAGTTCTTAGTATATTTTGGAGATCAGCCCTCTGTCAGATGTGGGGTTGGTGAATATCTTCTCCCAGTCTGTGGGCTGTCTTTATTTTGAGGGTGATAATTGGATGGGTAAAGTTTTCCATGCTCATTTCACTGTTTTAGGGTAATGTCTAAAATCCTATGCAATATACAAGTTATACTGATATAGTAACTATATCCTAGGTTTCTTTGAGAGATGTATAAGAATCATTGAGTTTAGAAATACCAGAATTTGTGTTACTGTCTCATTCATATTGTATCTCTTACATATCATCCTGTATGTAAGGCTCTATAAGTGAGCTGATCAAAGCTAGAAATACCTGGATATCTGAGTCCCATCAGATGCATGAGAGCTGTTTTACTAAGTCTCAACAGCAGAGCCAAATGATATCAGGATAAGAGAACTCACTCTACACCAAAAACTGATCAGAAGAAGACAGTAGATAGTTTTCTTTAAATGATGCTCCTTGCAAAATGGTCCCTAAACATTTACACTCATGATAATGAATTTAGATACTGAATTAGATATAATATACTGAATATCTAAATTTGGTATGCTTCAGCTCTTATAAGAAGTCTGTTAAACCTTGAAATTCTTATTGGGTTCAGACATTGTTATACTATATCAAGTTTCTTAGACAACCTTAGACTACTGGTATTATATATCATGACAATATCAGCTCTGTGTTTTAAGAGTTCAAATTCTGTGAATAGATTTTCTTGATCTGAGTGCCATGTTGGCAGTTCCTTGACAGGTAACCTGGCAAACTTGTTAGCTCTTCTGTGTTTTTCAACACATAGTAGTCTGTAATCTTTATGATCAATAAGATCTGCCTCATATGATTATAAGAATATTTGGCACACAACAAACAAGAAATGAACACCAATTTCTATTAATATTTTTGCAAAATGATCAATGAAGTTATCAACCTTTCTCACAGAAGTAAGTTTACTGAATCATAGAAATTCTATGTCATAAAATCCAAGTGTCTCAGTATTATAGAAAGGCAGTAGTAAGAGTAAATAATGGGAAGAGAAGTTTAACAAAGAATGGAATCACCATGGAATTTTTCATTGACTTCTCATGATGTGGATACTCTCTGGGGGATATGGTTGAGTAAAATCAAAACAGTAGCATAAAGAGATGAAGACAATTCTGGAATAAATATGTCATAGTTATGTATAGCATATTATAGTGTCATATTAATTTTTATAATAAAAGTATGAACAGCAGGAAACTATGAGGATTTCAGGTTTTCATCAAGGCCCAGGATAATGTAAAAGTAGAATTGCACAAATGTGTGCTAATCATTTAAGAATTGAGACATCTTCTTAATTTTGGCCTTGAAAACTTAAAACCATTGAGCAGAGGATTAGAAATATTTTCAAAACACAAAATGAAACTACATTCATGCTTAAAGAGAGATAATCTTTTAGTATAGTTGTGCTAAGAATGGCATTCCTGGGAGAAAACATTGGGGAGGTGGCAGCAGATAGAAGTTACTATGCCAAGCCCAGCATTAATTAGCAATCTTGAAAGGTTCCTGAAAAGAGAGGAGAAACCAAAGATTGTCAAAAAAAACTATATCAAGAGCAAAGTGTTCATTTGGTAGGAGAAATGGACACATTGTAGTGTGCATGGTCATGAGTTTGCCATTTTGTTTTATCTTAAGGATGACATTATCTAAAGGATATCATCATAGGAACACTTAGAACAAACTACAGTACTTTAGACATACTTGAAAAGATATAAGATAAAAATGAACAATGTAACAATGAAAAGTGTCTGCTGCAATCATGTTCTTTCAGAACATCAGAATAAATACATGTCAGAGTAGCAGTTTATTTCTCTATTGACCTGTATTGGGCCATAGTGACAGTCTAAGCTGCAGTTTAGCTGCACTATAGATATTGAGAGAAGGTTAATAAGATATTGTCCTTCAGCTTTAAACATAAACATCTGGAATCACTGATGGGCAACTCAAAGCTTGTCTTTTGGTAGTGTGAATGTAATTTCCTATACATCTCCAAGGAAAAGAGGAATAAAGAGATAAAGCCAATTTCTCTGTCCTAAAAAAATCCATTTTTGTTGTTTTATAGATTCAAACAACACTACCACAAAATTAATGATTTCTTTAGCAACTGCACTTGCCTCATTCTTTCTCAAGCCCCTCCAGGCTACTTCTCTAGAGAGTACACAAAGTTTCCACAGAGCTATTTTTGTCATCTAAAGCAGTTGTGCTTTCAGGCCTGATGCTCCAACTGTAATTTTAATTTATCAACCTGCCACTCAGTGAAATGTTGTAAAAAACATTTGAAAGCTTAAACCCATCATTTATTTCTGCACCTGTCAATGACACTCTTCTGTACTTGTCAAAATCATTTAAACTACACCATGATGGCATATAAAATATTACCAATAAATTGGGTAATCAATCATGTGTGTGTGTATATTGTGACAGTAGTGTCTTGAAATCATGGGCCCCAGGACCAATTTTTAAGTTGTGGGAACTCATTACTCTTCAGTAATAAAACATTGTAGAGTCATCTTAAAGAATCTTCCTCAGTCTCTACAAATAAAAAACATCATAGGGTATAAAGAGGCTGATTGTAAGTGAAATGGCTTTTATTCTTTGGTGAAATTTCCTCCTCAGGGAAAAGGAAATAATTGCACGTTATAGCAGAAAGAAATAGAGTTACATGGGGAGCAGAAAATGTATAGGATCATTAAATAGATTTATTTAAGTTATTCCTGTAAAGGAAACAATGGTGTACTACTTTATAGCCAGTGATATTTCAAAACAGTATTATCAACACTGCGATTGTCTAATTTGTTTATATAATAAAGTTTCAGGTTAACCCAAATGTCACAATCTATATTAGTTTCACTTTGAGAATATGCATTGTTGTATGCTATAGGAAACTTCTCCCTTATAAAAATTGAGCTGGATTTGTTAGTTATCATTGTAGGGGGAGGTGAGCTATTCAATAACTAAAATTCAGTTTGTAGCAACCGTTACAAGACAAGAAGCTTATAAGAAGTCCTTTAAAGTCTGTGGAGGCCTTGGGGACACTGTACTATACAATTATAAATCAATTCACAATTTATAGGTAACAAATTCTCATACATAGGAAAATAGGAATGGAATCAAATTTAAAACAGTCAAGGCTTTAATATGTAGAGAGATTTATAAGCATTATTTCCCTACTTCTACCAGCACATTTTGGGAGATGTGAATTAGATTTGTTTTGGGTGGCTTTATTTTTGTTTTGTTTTTTTCACACAGATTGAGGTCAGATGGAAAGTATTGCCATGTTCCTCCCATGAGCTTTCCCACCAACCCCCTAACCATAAGCTTTTGAAAATGTAGGTCACATTGGAAAATTGGTAACATTGCATTATTAATGACAGAAATACTGTACATGAATAAATATATTTTGGTGTCATATGGAGAAATAATACATGGAAAAATTGATCCCTTTTTGTGAAAAATTTATTTCCATACATTTTCAAGAAATCAGTCATTCACAAGGACAAAAAAGTTATAAACAAAGACGATTTGATTCATTTAAATACCTTATGTTCGTGTAAAAAGAAAGAAAACAAGTAAAGCTCATTTGAAAAGATAATCTTCCTCCTGCTTTATGTACATCATGGAATATATATATATATATATATATATATATATATATATATATATCCAAATATCCATCTCCATCCTAGCTGATTACATAAGTCCATTCTCAGCAATATAAAAATATAAAAAGCACTCACTGAACAGGCTAACAAAGTCAGTTTGCATTTCACTTTTGGTAGCCAGTGACAGCTGTTTCTCATGTAGATACAATGCCTGCCATTGTTCTAACTTTTGGAACACTGAGCTTCTGAGATGTGGTGATATTCCATGAAGACACAGATCTGCAGCTGTAGGACAGGAAGCCTATCCTGGAACATCTGTGAAGGAGCTGGTAATTTCATGTATTGACTCTCTATTCAGTCTTCTAATCTTCACATTTATTGAATCATCACAAATGTCTAAGTAGTCTTGTTATTATCCAGAAAAGCAATCAAATATTGGAAGGTATTGACTGTTTTTGAGGCATTATGAGTTACACATTTTCACTATAATATAGTTAAGAAAATGTTAAAGCCTCATTTCCAAATGATATTTTGCTCATTCCGCAAAAATTGACTGGTCTTTATTTCATCAATCTCAAGATGTGACCTTTCCAGTACTGCTAATGACATTTTCAAAGGACAGAAAAACCTTTTTATTCAAAAAGATTTTATGCTGAATTTTGCAGAACAAATTAGCTACCCCAGGGTAATTGATGACTGCCAAATAATTAGCCAAAGCCAGAGATCACTTGTGCTTAAAGAACTTCTTGGGACATATGCATTCATAGAGGGAGCTTGGGGGAGAACATTCATCAACTGTGTTTTGGCAGTTTCCCACTAAGGGAGATATTAAAATAGAATGTTACACATTCAGAGAAACCTTCTTGTTTTTCTTAGACGAAAATTTTACTAGATCTCATTCCAAACATGTCATTAGGAGCTCTTGGCCACATTCAACTCTGAATAGTATTCCTGTCAGTGAACGCACCAATGGACATCTCTTGACTACAATTTCTCCTTAGCATCGTTGAGAATATAAAATATGAAACACTTGATAATACATTTTTTTCCATATCCTGGCTAAATTATCGTATCATGCAGACTAAAGTATTCCAATGAACGGTGTTATAGCTCACTTAGACACTAAAAATCTTGAAAGGCCCTTTAAAAGCTAGCCATTCTAGGGAAGTAATTTAAAGGAAATCTGTAAATCATGATCCGTTCATTGTCCATATCAGTCTCAACAGGTCTGAGGCAGACTAAGCACTCCAGCTACTAAAGGAAGGCTGCCAAGTCACAGATAAGGGAGAGTCCAATAAAACACAGCAACCATTCCTGTTTCTGTTTCTCAAGCTGTCATCATAGGGCTTAAAGCTCAAGAAAAGAGACACAATAATATTGCTGGCCTTTGTGGAAAGAGAAGGTATCCAATTTCATTAAGGACACCAGTTTATTATTTGATGGGGACTGAGTGTGTGAAAATGTTATATGATGATAATAGTGGCTACTAACAGCAATCCAGGAGACAGGAATTATTTCCTGCTAAACATGGAGCTTTCCATCTATATTGCGAAGATCAGAACTGAATCAAAAGCTCTTACTAGAGGAGAATTTAGTGGAGAATATAGGCATTTATGTTAACGACATCAGAAGAAATGATGCTAAAATATATCTACATAAGCCTCTAATGTGTTCTCCTTTTCCATAGTACATTTTATCCATAATTATTTAACACCTAAATCTCCAAAATACCAACAAGGGATTGAAAATAAAAAGTCATTATTTTGTTCCCATTTTATTCTTTAAATAAATGTGTGTTCCTGAGTGCGTGCGTATGCATGTGTGTGTGTGTGTGTGTGTGTGTGTGTGTGTGTGTGTGTGTGTGTGTGTGCATGAATATCTGTGTGTATATATGTGCCTTGTGTTACATGTGTGGATATATATTTTCACATGTACACATTTTGAGGCACATGTATGTGGGTGTCCACTCACATGAGTGTGTGTGCATGTAAAGGTTTAGTTTACGTTTAGACCATCCTCCATTGCTCTTTCATTTTGTTCACTGAGGTAAGGTCAAATGCAGAGTTCACTACCTTGGTTTGTCTTACCAGCCAGTTTGATCTACAGATTCCTTTTCTCTGGTCTCCTGAGGCTGGCATTACAGGCAGGCTGCCATGCCCATCAGGAATTTATGGCATTTTGACAGGTTTTGAAATATCTGAACTTTGCCACAACAAGAACTTTTTAAATTCTAATTGAATGTCATTTCCATGATCTTGATCTTAATTTTAAAATATCAGTGCAGTTATATATAAATAACATTTATTAATGCCAAAATCTCCTGTAGTCATATTGGTTAAAATGAAGCAAATTTGGAAAAACCTGCACATAGACACAGTTTTAGAAGAAGTTGAACTGTTTATGAATTAAAAAATACATGTACATGAGAAAGAAAATCTGTAGCAGAGGGAGAGTTTCATAATGCATACAGAACTCTTTGTACAAAGAATTGGTTTTCATGTCACGTAATAGGGCCATTAAAGATTATTTGCATAGCATCAGCTTTGGGCCTCATTGATATAACACAAGCTATTTTACATGTAGTTTTACACACAACATCAGGTTTTTACCTGTCTCATTAGCATCTTGACTCTTTACCCAAGGATGTTCATTCTATTATTAAAATAAGCCACAAGTCACCTTCAGACACTGTGGTTCCTCTGCTGGTGGCCCAGAGACCTCTCCAAAGCTTTCCTATTTCCCCACTTGCTCATTTCATATACTAATTCCATAAAGCTGTTCTTACTAAGATTTCATACCTCATCCTCTGCTCTATACTCCTGTTTCAATAAGGTATTGCATAGAAACTCCTAAAAGAGACCTAATAAACAGTTTTGGAACTGCTACTGGCCACAAAGCCAGGTAGGTTTACTCTCTATTCTGAAGACAGCCAGTATTACCAATTATCTGGCCAAAAGGTAATATAAGAAATACTGCATGAAAAATGGCTGAGACAATGACCATAAGAAAGGAGCAGGAAAGTGTTGACTGTATTCCAACTTGTTTTCACTCTTGTTCCCTTCTTTTCAACCTCTTTTTCTCTACCTTTGTCTCTCCTCCCGTTCCCTATTCCTTTGTACCCACCTTTTCCTTCTCTTATCATTTCTATCCTCTTTGAGGCTTTCTTCTCCTTCAATTTGTTTACTCCTATCCTTTGTCCTTCCTGCATTCCCCCATCCCTCTTTACTTCCACATCCCTCTTCCTTCCTCATTGTCTTAGGAATTCCTCTCAACAGGGAAGGGTTTTTGATCTCTGTATTAAAAGGAAATATTTCCATATGCATATGTATATAAAGCATTTGCTAACTACCAGAAGCTGCAATGATTCCTAACACTCCAACTTAACTTCTTGTTTCACAGTCACATGCTACAAAACAAGAATAGCAAACAAAACAAACAACAACAATAAATCCCCAAATGAAAACATTAAAAAAAAAAAACAGAAGAAATTTATTTTAACTTTAAACCAGGGATGTAACTGGCCTAGTGAAAGTAATGATTGTCAAAAAGGTATGTGTGCCCCTCCCTTGAAACCATGGTCCTGAGGATTAGGAATGGCCTCAAAATACTCTTAGTTGGGGAAAAAGGGATCAACTTGTTGCTACCCAGAGGAAGAATCTGTTTAGTAATGAACTTACACATATTTCTGATACTTGTCAGAACCCCTTTCAAGGGAGACTGGAGAGTTCAGGAGATGGCTGGCAGACCAAGTGCCTGTCACTGCATGCAACCAGCATAAAAGCCAGGCAGTGTTTTGTTTTGTTTTTTTTTTTTTTATGTTAGTTCTTTTCTTTTTTCTTTTTTTCAACTTTTTTTTAATTTGAATTAGAAACAGGATTGATTTACATGACAATCCCAGTTCCCTTCTCCCACCCATCCACCCCTACCACCACCCCCCAACTAAAACCCTATCTATCACATATCCATTCTGCTCCCCCTGGAGGGTGAGGCCTTCCATAGGGTGTCATCAGTGTCTATTGTATCCTTTGGGATAGGGCCTAGGCCCACCCCCATGTGTCTAGGCTCAGGCAGTATTCCTCTATATGGAATGGGCTCCCAAAGTCCACACCTATGCTAGGAATAAGTACTGAACTTCTACAGGAGGTCCTGTAGATTTCAGAGGTTTCCTCACTGAAACCTATGTTCCTGGGGTCTGGATCAGTCCCATGGTGGTATTCCATCTATCAGTCTGGGGAGCAAGAGTTCCCCAAAGTTCAAGTCAGCTTTTTCTGTGGGTTTCACCAGTCTGGTCTGGACCTCTGTGCTCTTCACTCATCCTTCTCTGAATCTGGGTTTCATTTCAGTTTGGTAGTTAGTTGAGGATGTCTGCTTCTACTTCCACCAGCTGCTGGATGATGGCTAAAAGATGCATGAGTTAGTCATCAGCCCATTATCATGGAAGGGCATTTAAGGTAGTCTCTCCTCTTTTGCTTAGATTGTTAGCTGGTGTCATCTTTGTAGATCTCCAGACTTTTCCCTAGTGCCTGACTTCTCTGTAAATCAAAAATGTCTCCATTATGATATCTCCATTCTTTTGTTGTTGTTGTTTTGGTTTTGGTTTTGGGCTTTGGTTTTTCGAGACAGGGTTTCTCTGTGTAGCTTTGGAGCTCCAGGCACTCGATCTGGAGACCAGGCTGGCCTCTATAGGAATGAATATTTTGCATTGATATATATTTCACTTATTGATACAAGTTTAAGGTCAATTTTGTGATAGGTATATGTCTCCTCTTGTTTAGGTATTGTGTTTATACAGATCTTTTACCTATAATAGTCAGAATTTATAATTAGGTTAGTTAGGATTTCTAGATATAGAGATGTATTTGAGATGGATATGTAGTCTTCAAACCTTTCAAAGAGCTACAGAAATATGGCATTTAAATGGCTTAGGTTTTATCTTGACAATGAGACACAACTGCTCCTGGCATACCAATTACGTCAGAAAGGAGGATGGGCATAGAAGAAACTCATTATGGAGTTTACTTTCAACATGGCAAGACTAGCCATTTGGGTAAGAAACTGCTCTTGCCTGGACTGTTTGTTGCTGAATAAACAAGACATGTAGGATCCACAAGAAAATGACTGTTAAACTTACAAAATAAGACAGTACTAAATGGTTCCTGTTGAAATGGAGAAGTGTGCCAGACACACTATGGCCTATGGACTGAAGATGGATGCCCCAACATTACAGAGGAACTTTGGGTGACTGCCCAGGTAGCGAGATGTCTCTGTTAGTTCTAGAGTTTATATATTATCTTTCTGTGGTCATTGATAGAGTTGAAGATAGTTTTCTTCAGTTATTAGATAAGTTATCTTTCTTTTTATTTAGACAGAAAAGAGAAGATGATGGGGAATGTACTGTGTACATTGATTCTTAAATAAAATACTGTTTGGCCAATGAGAGGAAGTTAGACAGGACTAGGAGTCAAAGAGGATTCTGGGAAATATAGTAGAGAAGTGGTGGTCCAGGCAGGAAGTAACATAGCAAGGAGACTCATATTTGAGCAAGGAGAAACAGGAAGTCCCCCCCCACTCCAGCGGAACAATGTGAGCCACTGGCAAGGAGGGACGCCAATAAGGCATCCAATAAGATAAGTCTTATAAAATATATAGATTTATGATAATTAAGACTGTGTTAACAGATGAGAATGCTAGTCATTGGCCAAGCAGCTTTAAACCTAATACAAGTTTCTGTCTATTCATTTGGGCCTAACTTGGGCTAGAGGCTGGCGTAAAGCTCACACGTGGCAATGGGGCTCAGGAGGCTTTTGGCAGAAATATTTATCATAACATGTCTCCATTATGTTATCTCCATTCTTTTTTTTGTTTGTTTTTGTTTTTGGTTTTTCAAGACAGGGTTTCTCTGTGTAGCTTTGGAGCCTATCCTGGCACTCACTCTGGAGACCAGGCTGGCCTCGTACTCAAAGAGATTTGCCTGCCTCTGCCTCCCAAGTGCTGGGATTAAAGGCGTGTGCCACCAACAACCAGCTTCAGAAGTTCTTTTTTTTTTTTTTTTGGATATCTCCATTCTTGTTATCATCTATTCTTCCCGTGACTCAAACTTTCTGCTCCCTCATGTCCTCTGCATCCCTCCTCTTCTCCCCTTCTCATTCTCCTAGCTCCCTCCCCCCTCTTCCCTTGCTCCCACATTGCTCAGCAGATCTTGACCCTTTCCCCTTTTTGGGGACCATGTATGTCTCTCTCAGGGTCCTCTTTATGTATTATCTTCTTTGGCAGTATAGATTGTAGGCTGGTAATCCTTTACTCTATGTCTAAAATCTGCATATGAGTGAGTACATACCATGATTGTCTTTTTGTGATTGAGTTACCTCGCTCAGAATGGTTTCTTTGAGTTCCATCCATTTTCCTGCAAATTTCACGATTCCATTGTTTTTCTGCTGAGTAGTACTCCATTGTGTAAATGTACCACATTTTCTGTTTTCATTCTTCAGTTGAGGGGCATCTAGGCTGCTTCCAGTTTCTGGCTATTACAAATAGTGCTGCTATGAACATCGTTGAATATATGTCCTTGTTGTATGAATGTCCTTCTTTGGGGTATATGCCTAGGAGTGGAATTGCTGGATCTTATGGTAGACTGATTCCCATTTCCCTGAAGAATCTCCATATTGATTTCCAAAGTGGCTGAACAAGCTGGCACTCCCACCAGCAGTGGAGAAGTGTTCCCCTTTCTCCACATCCTCTCCAGCATGAACTGTCATTGGTGTTTTTGATTTTGGCCATTCTGACAGGAGTAAGATGTTATCTCAGAGTTGTTTTGATTTGCATTTCCCTGATAGCTAAGGATGTTGAACACTTTCTTATGTGTCTTTCCACCAATGCACACTCTTTTCTTTTTTTTTCAACTTTTTAAAATTTGAATTCGAAACAGGATTGTTTTACATGATAATTCCAGTTCCCTTCACCCTCCCATCCTCCCACAAGACCACCCCCCCAACTAAAACCTATCTATCACATATCCTTTCTGCTCCCCTGGATGGTGAGGCCTTCCATAGGGTGTCATCAGTGTCTATTGTATCCTTTGGGATAGGGCCTAGGCCCATCCCCATGTGTCTTGGCTCAGGGAGTATTCCTCTATATGGAATGGGCTCCCAAAGTCCACACCTATGCTAGGGATAAGTACTGAACTTCTACAGGACCCCTGTGCTCTTCACTCATCCTTCTCTGCATCTGAGTTCCAGTACAGTTCAATGATTAGTTGTGCGTGTCTGCTTCTACTTCTACCAGCTGCTGGATGAAGGCTATAGGATAGCATATAAGTTAGTCATTAATCTCATTACCAGGGGAGTGCATTTAAGGTAGCCCCTCCTCTGTTGCTTAGATTGTTAGCTGGTGTCATCTTTGTAGATCTCCAGGCAGTGTTTATTAGGGCTTCAAAGGTTCAAGCTTTAACCTAAAGCAGTGAGCTGTAATCCAGTTACAAAGAGGGAGGAGTGATGAGCAAAGGGGTCTAGACCAGGCTGGAGAAACCCATAGAAACAGCTGACCTGAACAAGGGGGAGATCATGCACCTCAGACTGATAGCTGGGATACCAGCATATGACTGATCCAGAACCCCTGATCGTGGGTGTCAGTTAGGAGGCCGGGGCAATCTGTGTGGCATCTGGTAGTGGATCAGTAGTTATCTCTAGTATATGAATGGACTTTGGGAGCCCATTCCACATAAAAGGATCTCTCTCAGCCTAGACACACAGAGGAGTGCCTAGCTCCTTCTCCAAATGAGATGACAGACTTTTAAGATCCCCTATGGAAGTCCTCACCCTCCGTGGGGCACAGAAAGGGGATGGGACAGGGGGGCCAAATGGGGCAGGGGAGGAGGGGAGGGAGAGATAACTGGGATTGACATGTAAAACAAGTTTGTTTCCAATTTAAATAATAAAGGGAAAAAACTAAATGGAGAGAAATGCAAATTATGTTTATATTCATAACAGTATACCTATTTGAAATGTTGATAGCCAAACTAAAAGAATTAAGACCTAAAAATTGTGAAAGCATATGAAAAATTCCTTACTATAAGTTAACAAACAAAATTCTGGAGATTCAGTGAGAATTCATCCCTCTGCATGATATTTAATTGTAGAAACTAAATAATATCAAAAGAGGGTCTGTTTTCTTAGCTCTATAATTCTGCAAAGAATAGTAGTAGGTCATAAGTGAAATGTCAGAATCCGTACAATGCTCATATCTACTAGTTAAGGTAAAGTCTGCAGTTAGAAGTGGAAAACACAGTCAGTAATGATAAAGAATTATTTAGAGAAAAATGCAGAAAATTTCCCAGAACAAAACAAATAAAATGTAAAATGGCTCAAACCACTGGGTATATTTCCAAAGAGAACAATTTCAGATATGAATAACTAATGAAAAGTAATACATAGTTCCATTTTAAAAGAAAGGCTTTTACATTTTGAAATATAAGGACTTATGTACTCTT